>NC_141695.1:823385694-823640694 GCF_964263255.1 Lissotriton vulgaris | reverse complement strand
GGAGCGGCATGCAGAAAAGGGACTAAAGCGTTGTATCGTGCAGCCACGCACTAACTGTTTTCCCTATGAAGAAGAGGCTGCTGCCTCGAAACGCGTCAGGGAGTCATGTAAATATTTCTCTGAAAAGAAGCTGCCTGTGTGCAAATAAAGGGTCGGAGAATCAACCTTTGTGGAGTGGCGTCTTTTAAGCACAGGACACCTTTGGCACACATGAACACGCGGCAGTCCGGCCGTGGAAGGATGCACCGCCCGAGGAGTAAACATCGGGTCTACATGCCGGAATCATGCCGGTATGGGGGCACAAAGGACTTTTAAATCACAGGCAGTTATCGCAACAGAGCCCCATTGGAGGGGTAACAAAAGGACTACAAAAATGAAGATGAAGGTTAGTGCTCGGCATCAATGGCACTACAACGCCCAGCATGCTGTGAGAATACCCTGTGGGAGCGGCATGCAGAAAAGGGACTAAAGCGTTGTATCGTGCAGCCACGCACTAACTGTTTTCCCTATGAAGAAGAGGCTGCTGCCTCGAAACGCGTCAGGGAGTCATGTAAATATTTCTCTGAAAAGAAGCTGCCTGTGTGCAAATAAAGGGTCGGAGAATCAACCTTTGTGGAGTGGCGTCTTTTAAGCACAGGACACCTTTGGCACACATGAACACGCGGCAGTCCGGCCGTGGAAGGATGCACCGCCCGAGGAGTAAACATCGGGTCTACATGCCGGAATCATGCCGGTATGGGGGCACAAAGGACTTTTAAATCACAGGCAGTTATCGCAACAGAGCCCCATTGGAGGGGTAACAAAAGGACTACAAAAATGAAGATGAAGGTTAGTGCTCGGCATCAATGGCACTACAACGCCCAGCATGCTGTGAGAATACCCTGTGGGAGCGGCATGCAGAAAAGGGACTAAAGCGTTGTATCGTGCAGCCACGCACTAACTGTTTTCCCTATGAAGAAGAGGCTGCTGCCTCGAAACGCGTCAGGGAGTCATGTAAATATTTCTCTGAAAAGAAGCTGCCTGTGTGCAAATAAAGGGTCGGAGAATCAACCTTTGTGGAGTGGCGTCTTTTAAGCACAGGACACCTTTGGCACACATGAACACGCGGCAGTCCGGCCGTGGAAGGATGCACCGCCCGAGGAGTAAACATCGGGTCTACATGCCGGAATCATGCCGGTATGGGGGCACAAAGGACTTTTAAATCACAGGCAGTTATCGCAACAGAGCCCCATTGGAGGGGTAACAAAAGGACTACAAAAATGAAGATGAAGGTTAGTGCTCGGCATCAATGGCACTACAACGCCCAGCATGCTGTGAGAATACCCTGTGGGAGCGGCATGCAGAAAAGGGACTAAAGCGTTGTATCGTGCAGCCACGCACTAACTGTTTTCCCTATGAAGAAGAGGCTGCTGCCTCGAAACGCGTCAGGGAGTCATGTAAATATTTCTCTGAAAAGAAGCTGCCTGTGTGCAAATAAAGGGTCGGAGAATCAACCTTTGTGGAGTGGCGTCTTTTAAGCACAGGACACCTTTGGCACACATGAACACGCGGCAGTCCGGCCGTGGAAGGATGCACCGCCCGAGGAGTAAACATCGGGTCTACATGCCGGAATCATGCCGGTATGGGGGCACAAAGGACTTTTAAATCACAGGCAGTTATCGCAACAGAGCCCCATTGGAGGGGTAACAAAAGGACTACAAAAATGAAGATGAAGGTTAGTGCTCGGCATCAATGGCACTACAACGCCCAGCATGCTGTGAGAATACCCTGTGGGAGCGGCATGCAGAAAAGGGACTAAAGCGTTGTATCGTGCAGCCACGCACTAACTGTTTTCCCTATGAAGAAGAGGCTGCTGCCTCGAAACGCGTCAGGGAGTCATGTAAATATTTCTCTGAAAAGAAGCTGCCTGTGTGCAAATAAAGGGTCGGAGAATCAACCTTTGTGGAGTGGCGTCTTTTAAGCACAGGACACCTTTGGCACACATGAACACGCGGCAGTCCGGCCGTGGAAGGATGCACCGCCCGAGGAGTAAACATCGGGTCTACATGCCGGAATCATGCCGGTATGGGGGCACAAAGGACTTTTAAATCACAGGCAGTTATCGCAACAGAGCCCCATTGGAGGGGTAACAAAAGGACTACAAAAATGAAGATGAAGGTTAGTGCTCGGCATCAATGGCACTACAACGCCCAGCATGCTGTGAGAATACCCTGTGGGAGCGGCATGCAGAAAAGGGACTAAAGCGTTGTATCGTGCAGCCACGCACTAACTGTTTTCCCTATGAAGAAGAGGCTGCTGCCTCGAAACGCGTCAGGGAGTCATGTAAATATTTCTCTGAAAAGAAGCTGCCTGTGTGCAAATAAAGGGTCGGAGAATCAACCTTTGTGGAGTGGCGTCTTTTAAGCACAGGACACCTTTGGCACATATATATATATATATATATATATCCAACCACATCCAGGACCCAATATTGGACTGGCCACTCGGAAGCTGTTTGTCAGACATCATCTTTATTGCAGCATGCTGGTGAAGCTGGGAACAGAAAGACACTCTCAGTCTAGTATCAGTGCCAAACGCGTTTCGAGAGTCAAAGGCTCTCTTCATCAGTGGCTTGGTAAGTTTAAAATGAAGCAGCAGCATGATACATTTTCAAATAGTTAGCACCTGCCCTCCTTTGGGCGCGGCCTTACACGGCCTTCTGGGTGCTGTAGTTTCAAAGTTATTTAATCCAAGTGGATGCGCCCTTCATAAACATTGTCCATATATACATCCCAGTCAGGTGACAGTGATACATTCTGACCTCGACTCACCGTGCTTTGTTGTTGCAACAAGGTGCGGGAACGAACGCACGCCTGGATAGCGTTCGCTCCCCTTCCGCCTGTGAGGTGCTGTAACCAATGTTCGTAACAGCCAGGTTGAAAAATTCTCTCAAAGGGCCAAGTCCGCGACTTTGGGAGCCGCTAAACATCCAACCACATCCAGGACCCAATATTGGACTGGCCACTCGGAAGCTGTTTGTCAGACATCATCTTTATTGCAGCATGCTGGTGAAGCTGGGAACAGAAAGACACTCTCAGTCTAGTATCAGTGCCAAACGCGTTTCGAGAGTCAAAGGCTCTCTTCATCAGTGGCTTGGTAAGTTTAAAATGAAGCAGCAGCATGATACATTTTCAAATAGTTAGCACCTGCCCTCCTTTGGTCGCGGCCTTACACGGCCTTCTGGGTGCTGTAGTTTCAAAGTTATTTAATCCAAGTGGATGCGCCCTTCATAAACATTGTCCATATATACATCCCAGTCAGGTGACAGTGATACATTCTGACCTCGACTCACCGTGCTTTGTTGTTGCAACAAGGTGCGGGAACGAACGCACGCCTGGATAGCGTTCGCTCCCCTTCCGCCTGTGAGGTGCTGTAACCAATGTTCGTAACAGCCAGGTTGAAAAATTCTCTCAAAGGGCCAAGTCCGCGACTTTGGGAGCCGCTAAACATCCAACCACATCCAGGACCCAATATTGGACTGGCCACTCGGAAGCTGTTTGTCAGACATCATCTTTATTGCAGCATGCTTGTAAGGCTGGGAACAGAAAGACACTCTCAGTCTAGTATCAGTGCCAAACGCGTTTCGAGAGTCAAAGGCTCTCTTCATCAGTGGCTTGGTAAGTTTAAAATGAAGCAGCAGCATGATACATTTTCAAATAGTTAGCACCTGCCCTCCTTTGGGCGCGGCCTTACACGGCCTTCTGGGTGCTGTAGTTTCAAAGTTATTTAATCCAAGTGGATGCGCCCTTCATAAACATTGTCCATATATACATCCCAGTCAGGTGACAGTGATACATTCTGACCTCGACTCACCGTGCTTTGTTGTTGCAACAAGGTGCGGGAACGAACGCACGCCTGGATAGCGTTCGCTCCCCTTCCGCCTGTGAGGTGCTGTAACCAATGTTCGTAACAGCCAGGTTGAAAAATTCTCTCAAAGGGCCAAGTCCGCGACTTTGGGAGCCGCTAAACATCCAACCACATCCAGGACCCAATATTGGACTGGCCACTCGGAAGCTGTTTGTCAGACATCATCTTTATTGCAGCATGCTGGTGAAGCTGGGAACAGAAAGACACTCTCAGTCTAGTATCAGTGCCAAACGCGTTTCGAGAGTCAAAGGCTCTCTACATCAGTGGCTTGGTAAGTTTAAAATGAAGCAGCAGCATGATACATTTTCAAATAGTTAGCACCTGCCCTCCTTTGGGCGCGGCCTTACACGGCCTTCTGGGTGCTGTAGTTTCAAAGTTATTTAATCCAAGTGGATGCGCCCTTCATAAACATTGTCCATATATACATCCCAGTCAGGTGACAGTGATACATTCTGACCTCGACTCACCGTGCTTTGTTGTTGCAACAAGGTGCGGGAACGAACGCACGCCTGGATAGCGTTCGCTCCCCTTCCGCCTGTGAGGTGCTGTAACCAATGTTCGTAACAGCCAGGTTGAAAAATTCTCTCAAAGGGCCAAGTCCGCGACTTTGGGAGCCGCTAAACATCCAACCACATCCAGGACCCAATATTGGACTGGCCACTCGGAAGCTGTTTGTCAGACATCATCTTTATTGCAGCATGCTGGTGAAGCTGGGAACAGAAAGACACTCTCAGTCTAGTATCAGTGTCAAACGCGTTTCGAGAGTCAAAGGCTCTCTTCATCAGTGGCTTGGTAAGTTTAAAATGAAGCAGCAGCATGATACATTTTCAAATAGTTAGCACCTGCCCTCCTTTGGGCGCGGCCTTACACGGCCTTCTGGGTGCTGTAGTTTCAAAGTTATTTAATCCAAGTGGATGCGCCCTTCATAAACATTGTCCATATATACATCCCAGTCAGGTGACAGTGATACATTCTGACCTCGACTCACCGTGCTTTGTTGTTGCAACAAGGTGCGGGAACGAACGCACGCCTGGATAGCGTTCGCTCCCCTTCCGCCTGTGAGGTTCTGTAACCAATGTTCGTAACAGCCAGGTTGAAAAATTCTCTCAAAGGGCCAAGTCCGCGACTTTGGGAGCCGCTAAACATCCAACCACATCCAGGACCCAATATTGGACTGGCCACTCGGAAGCTGTTTGTCAGACATCATCTTTATTGCAGCATGCTGGTGAAGCTGGGAACAGAAAGACACTCTCAGTCTAGTATCAGTGCCAAACGCGTTTCGAGAGTCAAAGGCTCTCTTCATCAGTGGCTTGGTAAGTTTAAAATGAAGCAGCAGCATGATACATTTTCAAATAGTTAGCACCTGCCCTCCTTTGGGCGCGGCCTTACACGGCCTTCTGGGTGCTGTAGTTTCAAAGTTATTTAATCCAAGTGGATGCGCCCTTCATAAACATTGTCCATATATACATCCCAGTCAGGTGACAGTGATACATTCTGACCTCGACTCACCGTGCTTTGTTGTTGCAACAAGGTGCGGGAACGAACGCACGCCTGGATAGCGTTCGCTCCCCTTCCGCCTGTGAGGTGCTGTAACCAATGTTCGTAACAGCCAGGTTGAAAAATTCTCTCAAAGGGCCAAGTCCGCGACTTTGGGAGCCGCTAAACATCCAACCACATCCAGGACCCAATATTGGACTGGCCACTCGGAAGCTGTTTGTCAGACATCATCTTTATTGCAGCATGCTGGTGAAGCTGGGAACAGAAAGACACTCTCAGTCTAGTATCAGTGCCAAACGCGTTTCGAGAGTCAAAGGCTCTCTTCATCAGTGGCTTGGTAAGTTTAAAATGAAGCAGCAGCATGATACATTTTCAAATAGTTAGCACCTGCCCTCCTTTGGGCACGGCCTTACACGGCCTTCTGGGTGCTGTAGTTTCAAAGTTATTTAATCCAAGTGGATGCGCCCTTCATAAACATTGTCCATATATACATCCCAGTCAGGTGACAGTGATACATTCTGACCTCGACTCACCGTGCTTTGTTGTTGCAACAAGGTGCGGGAACGAACGCACGCCTGGATAGCGTTCGCTCCCCTTCCGCCTGTGAGGTGCTGTAACCAATGTTCGTAACAGCCAGGTTGAAAAATTCTCTCAAAGGGCCAAGTCCGCGACTTTGGGAGCCGCTAAACATCCAACCACATCCAGGACCCAATATTGGACTGGCCACTCGGAAGCTGTTTGTCAGACATCATCTTTATTGCAGCATGCTGGTGAAGCTGGGAACAGAAAGACACTCTCAGTCTAGTATCAGTGCCAAACGCGTTTCGAGAGTCAAAGGCTCTCTTCATCAGTGGCTTGGTAAGTTTAAAATGAAGCAGCAGCATGATACATTTTCAAATAGTTAGCACCTGCCCTCCTTTGGGCTCGGCCTTACACGGCCTTCTGGGTGCTGTAGTTTCAAAGTTATTTAATCCAAGTGGATGCGCCCTTCATAAACATTGTCCATATATACATCCCAGTCAGGTGACAGTGATACATTCTGACCTCGACTCACCCTGCTTTGTTGTTGCAACAAGGTGCGGGAACGAACGCACGCCTGGATAGCGTTCGCTCCCCTTCCGCCTGTGAGGTGCTGTAACCAATGTTTGTAACAGCCAGGTTGAAAAATTCTCTCAAAGGGCCAAGTCCGCGACTTTGGGAGCCGCTAAACATCCAACCACATCCAGGACCCAATATTGGACTGGCCACTCGGAAGCTGTTTGTCAGACATCATCTTTATTGCAGCATGCTGGTGAAGCTGGGAACAGAAAGACACTCTCAGTCTAGTATCAGTGCCAAACGCGTTTCGAGAGTCAAAGGCTCTCTTCATCAGTGGCTTGGTAAGTTTAAAATGAAGCAGCAGCATGATACATTTTCAAATAGTTAGCACCTGCCCTCCTTTGGGCGCGGCCTTACACGGCCTTCTGGGTGCTGTAGTTTCAAAGTTATTTAATCCAAGTGGATGCGCCCATCATAAACATTGTCCATATATACATCCCAGTCAGGTGACAGTGATACATTCTGACCTCGACTCACCGTGCTTTGTTGTTGCAACAAGGTGCGGGAACGAACGCACGCCTGGATAGCGTTCGCTCCCCTTCCGCCTGTGAGGTGCTGTAACCAATGTTCGTTACAGCCAGGTTGAAAAATTCTCTCAAAGGGCCAAGTCTGCGACTTTGGGAGCCGCTAAACATCCAACCACATCCAGGACCCAATATTGGACTGGCCACTCGGAAGCTGTTTGTCAGACATCATCTTTATTGCAGCATGAGAGTGTCTTTCTGTTCCCAGCTTCACCAGCATGCTGCAATAAAGATGATGTCTGACAAACAGCTTCCGAGTGGCCAGTCCAATATTGGGTCCTGGATGTGGTTGGATATATATATATATATATATATATATATATATATATATATATATATATATATATACACACACACAGAGCAGAGATGTGCAGAATGTTTTATACTATTAATTACCATTGTTGGAAGTGAGTCATGATGCCTTCTTGCAGCATCGCAGTTCAACCAAACGGCAAATTGTACTTTTTTTTCTTTCTAGTTTCGCCAGTCTGTTGTTCCTAAATTTGGGGTTTCATAATAATGAGGAAATACCATTGCAAATCTAGTCAGTGGTTGTTTTTTTAAATTGCTTTTGACAATCTTATGGGAACCACATTTAGACAGCATTTTTTCTTCTTTTTCTGGCATATTCTCACAATAAAAAACACAAAGAATATATACAATAGATTTTCAAGATCAGACCTATTGGCTTTGCCAATGCTTGTTTGATATACAATTTCGTTGAAAAGGATGGCACCTACGAGGAATTGCACTCTCAGGTAAAGGCTTATTAACAGGAAATGATGGCCCTTTTTTTTCACAACCACTCCATGCTTCCAAACGACATTTGTATGAAGTTGTTATATTCATGACGACTCCACTCTTAGGCCCATATTGATCATTTTCCCATGCAGAGCAACACAGCAAGTCTCCTTGCTGCACTAAAGGAAAGGGTAGCAATGTGCCGTATTTACCACTATATGGCGCATTCCTGTCCTTTCCTAATGCCAACGTATTTTTGGTTGCCTAGTGTCAATGCAGGCACCCTTGCGTCATGGTGCAAGGGTGCATGCAGTGTAGGCAGGATTGTTTTTGTGGCACACCTTCCTGCACAAAAACAATCCTCTAAGGCATTCTCCTCTGTCTGTGAGTGCTGCAGAATGTTTCACACGTAGAAATAGGAAAAAACTAGGAAAAATAAAGATATTTCTCTTCTTTATGTCTCACCTGGGAAAGCGTAGCATTTTTTACTCAATCCCAGGTCTACCACTAATGGTAAAACTGGGGTTGTGCCAAAATCCATGAGTGGATGCGTGGAAACACCCATACGCCACCCATGGAACACCTCCCTTTGGCAGAGTAACGCAAGGCAGTGATTTGCACTGATTTGCGTTACTCCAGATTTATCAAACCATGCAGGGCCACTTTGCGTGGCTTGATTAATTTGACTTGGGTTTTGTGTCGCCCTTGCACAATGCAAGGGTGACACAAAACTTTGATAAATCTGGTCCCCAACTTGTCTGAAGTTATTTATATTTTAATAGAAAGAACCATTTCCTGGTGGTAAATCATCGTACAAATGTCAGTAGTGTACAAAGTCAGAGGGAGGTCAAAATATCATATGAATCCATGAAAGAGACAACGATCACAAATTAGAACTACAAAATCAGACCATGAAATTGGATTTATTTAAAAACTTACAAACATTAACCTGACAAAGGAGAAACGTGCATATGAAATAGACGTCACTGTATAACCATTACTTAAACTTTTACTGCCTTTATGTAGATATCTGGTTGGTTTGAAAGTAAACAGATGTACGTTCCCTATTCCGCAGGGCACAGCTGCTGTAGACCTGAAGTACGTTACATCTGCAGGAGTAAAGCCACCCCCGCAAGGATCCATCTTGATGGTTTTTCTTTCGTTTTCAGGTTAAAGGTCCAGACAAACGTTGGGCCGCGTATCCGCGTTTTATAAACTGGGCACTCGTATATGTTCTTGGTCTCTTGCCGATCCACTGGTATGGCTTTGATGAAGAGGACAGGCATCGGCGGCATCAACTCCTTCAGACGGGCTTCAGCAATGCCCGAGCTCTGTATGTCCCAACGAGCACCTGCCATGGAGATAGAGAACAGTATCATAGACCAAGTACTGTAGACCCAGTTGCAAGTCCCAGGCAGAGGTGATGGGGAAAGCAGAGGTTGCATGCTCAAATGTTTAGGGATTGGGGACGATAAATACAACTCTAATTATTACAACTGTGCTAGCTACCTACCTGCTCCTTGCCCAATATCTTTTTCACCTCTGACATGGACACCTTTCCATTTCTGCTAATGCACTTCCATCACTCTTTCTGCCACTATTGCTATTCACCACAAGACCTTCCCGAAGTATACATAGTAATAGCGTATACAAAGTACCTGTTTCACCAACTGCACAACCTATATCATTTTACTCAGTCAGTGCATGTAATTCATGACCTGTATAATAGTATCCAACCACGATGAGTAATAATCAGTTCTCACTTAAAACACTTTACATTTTCCATAGTTGAAAAATATTTTCTTCTGTTAAACATGAGAAAAGTGAAATGTTGAATATGGCGTGTGTATAAATCTTATGTGCGTAGTGAGGTGCTGCCATGTTTATCCCTTTGTGAAAACAGATTATTAAAGAGGCAAGCACCACGATTTCTAAGTCGCACAAGCTTCCTTAGGCAGGAGAAATAGGTAAAGTTCATGAACATCCTTTATTACACACACACACATTGATGTTATGCTAGGCTTGGGTGGGGCTTGGCAGCATAGGTATGCTTCATAATTTCATGTGCTGTTTAATTCCTTCAAACCCACACAGAAATAAAAGAACACTTTTTAAAGAAACCTTAACTTGCATGAAGAACATAAAATAGCGTGCCATATTGGCATTTTATGAGAGCAATGTGGTAATCCACTGAAGAGTGAACCAACTGCTTCTATTTAGTGTGAATTATGAATCAATATTGTACGGAAATGTCTCTTTTTGTATGGACACTGTTGGACCCGGCCCTTTTGGCAGGTTCACCTCAAGACTTTTTTGCTTTTTCCTAGCCTGTTTCTGGAACCTGGTGTTGGTGATTTTAGGCCTCTGCGCACTTTTTCACTGTGGTACAGTGTAAAGTGCGTGAGCTCTCTGTGTATGTGTGGTGAGTGACCTGCCCTTCCATAGGAATGAATAGGGAATATGTATGCCCATGGTAGTTCCTGATGTGTGGGGAGTGCAGGGTCGAGTTTGGTATGTGCGTAACTCGTGAGATTGAATGCTGCGCAATGGTATATGCGGCCTGATTGTGTCTAGTGTGGAAGTGCTACTTCTAGAAGTTGGCATATTTGTGTAATTTGTGCCTGGCGTGTGATTGGCTGGAGCCTGGCTCCAGGAGGGTGCCTGGGCCTGCTTGTGGATTGACTGTCTGGTTTGAGGATGACAGAGGCTGGGGAGCCCCCAGGAGGTTGTCTGAGTCAGCCCTTGGTTAAATGACTGCATCTGCAACTAGAGTGGTGGGAGGAGATTGCACCTGGGAGTGAATAGGGCTGGGCTTTCCCCACACAATTCTGGCTCCACCCCCTGTGGCGCGTCTGGTGTCCCCAGCCTGGCCTGGGAAAGGAGTTCCCTATAACCAGTTGTAGCTGGTTCTCACATTGCCTGCACCCTGCTAGACAAAGAATTTCTCTGTATAAAAAGGGGCTGTGTCCCCTTACAAAATGGTCTTGTTTCTGACTTGAATCCTGCCAGGGGTGTGCTGCTGCTTGGGCCCAGGGGAAGGCTTGCCTCCCTGGGCCCTGCCCAGCCCCTGGATGCCTGGAGGATTTTCCTTGCTGGGAGCTCTGTTGCTCCATCCTTTGATCTCCAGGACTGCTGGTACCTTTTTGGATTGCTTTGCTTTTGCCAAAGCTTTATTACAGCCTTCCTGCGCCTTATTTTTGGGCTTCGGCACTTGGATTTAACTTCCCTGAGAAAAAGAGAGAGCCTGGGGGCTGAGCAGTGCGTCGCTGTAGCCCTGGCTGAGGGAATCCCCCTCTCCTCGTGGGCTCGTGGTGGGTGTCACCCCGCTTCAGTAATTATTTATATTGCGAGAGCCCACCTCGCTTATGTTTGATTGTAATTACGCAGGTGTCCACCCTGCTTTGTGTGCATTGCTGTGGACGAGGGAGCCTACCCCTCGTTGTGGCCCCCAAGAGTTTACCGCCGCCGTCCGGGCTGTTTGTCGAAGAGGTTGCCGGGCCGCTGCCTAGCGCGACCCGGAAGTGACGGTGGTGGGCGGGGCCAGCACCGGCATCATGTCCGGAGCCTCGCGGGCTCCGTCGTGGAAGTCCCAGTCCCCGAGATGAGAGAGGACCGGGAGAAGCCAGGCGCATGGGGACGGCGGGGCTCCCATGAGGAGAGAGAGCCCCGCCAGCATCGCACCGAGAGAGGAGAACGCAGTGCGAAGCTGCTGCCCCGCCCCATGACAAAGAGCCGAGACCGGAGCAAGAGGAGTCCAGCGAGTCTCCAGAGTCTGGTGAGTGAGGGTTTCCGTCATGGTTGTGGAGGCCCCCGAAGCACCCCGTGGGTGCTTGCTTGTGCTAGAGGGGGCCGCTCCAACAAAGGGGGGCATTTTGTTGTGCAGAGCCCCGGGGCTCACCGGCCGCCATTGTTTGCAAAGAGCCCAGCGAGGCTCAATGGGGCCATTCATTTGTTTGGAGCCCTGAGAGGCTCAGGGAGACATTTTATTTCTTTAGAGCCCGCAAGTCTCTTCTGAGGGCCCAGTCATTTGTTAAAGCCCACGAGAGGCTCCTGAGCATTTTGGCATTTTGAGTCCCCAGCGAGGGACTCCAGCAGCTCAGGAGCATGCCTTTCGAGCCCACGAGAGGCTCCAGAGCGGGGGGCATGTTTCTTTTCAGAGCCCCGTGGCTCCCACGATGGCTATTAGTTGTTCAAAGTCCCTGCGAGGGGCTTGGGGTCCCTTTGGTGTTAAAGAGCCCGAGAGATGCGGATGGCAATGGGTCGCCCCAGCATGTTAATGGTGATGTCCAGAGCCTGTGTGGCTCCAACGTGTTGGAGCAGTGCTGTACTGAGGGTCAGTGAGGGCTCCGCCGCAGTTTTTGTTATTTCTCAGCTGCCTAGCAATTAGTGGGCAGCTGCACCGTTTAGGCGCAAGAGAGAGAGAGTCCCTAGGAGGGACAGAGATGGCACAGAGGTGCCAGGCCTTTTTACAGCTGCGCAGCACTTAGTGCCAGCTGCAATGTTTAGGCCCTTGTGATTTGTCCTCAGCTGCCCAGCAATTAGTGGGCAGCTGCAACGTTTAGGTTTTGCGCCAGTGGCGCACAACTGACTGGCGCTGCATGGCAGCGCGCCCTGACATTCTGGACACAGGGCTCTTTAGTCCCTTTATTGTATGACCAGTTGGCCTGGGGGGCTGATAGGTGATTAGGGCGCAAGGCCCTAAGGTGATTTTGTGCAATGTGGTTATCTGCTATGTTTATGATGGTAATTGCTTAATGTGAGTTTCGCGCAATGTGATGTGGTGCTAGGAAATGTAATGCATTTAATATGATTACGCACCTTGATCTTACACCTCTGAATGTTTTTAGGCATCATGTGTTTTTGCGCTATTGAGTTGTGGTCGGGCACCTCTGAATGTTTTTATGCATCATGTGTCTTCCTTGTTCTTACACCGCTGAATGTATGTTTTGTGCATCATGTGTTTTCCTTCCCTACACCTCTGAATGTTGTGATGCATCATGTGTTCTTGCTTATACCCCTAATTGTATTGTGATACTTAGGTGGTTGTTCTTTCTAGTACAGGTGGTCCTAGTGAGGTCCTGGTTCCCTGCGTGACATTCTCCTAAGGTGGTTAGGGGTGCGTAGGTGGTACTTACCTGTTACCAGTAGTTACTGGTTGTGTGCTATATTTGCTAATTTGTACTACAGTGTTTTTATATCTTATATTCTATGTTCTAGAAGTGCTATTTCTACTAAGTTCTGATTCTGACAGTGGCGCATGTGGCCCTGTCCTGTAAATAATCCCTTGTGAATATTGCCCGTGCCAGTTGGCACAATGTATATTGTGTGATTACTATCTGATGTGTTTTGACAATACAAAAGTTATTTTTATATAACCTTGTGTGGAGTTCCTTTTGTGGTGTGCCTAGGATGTTGTTGCTGTTGTGTGCGTGCGCAAATGCTTTACACATTGCCTCCGGGATAAGCCTGTCTGCTCGTGCCAAGCTACCAAGGGGGTGAGCAGGGGTTACCTTGGCATGTGACTCCCTTGCCCTGACTAGAATGGTGGTTTCTGCCTGGCTTTGGCGTGGCCTTAGCCAACCAGAAATAACCAGTTCTAACAGACACCTCAAAAATTAGGACGAGCGTAGATCGCACTTGAGTTGTTGCTTAGCGATCTGTTGTAATTTTGTTGTGGCGTTCCAACTGGACCCGTTGCTTGCCTTTACTTTTCATTTGTACGTGTTCTTTAAAAATCCTTGCTTGCTAGTAGTCAGTCCTGCCTCTTTGTCCCTCCTTCTTCTTTCTGGTTCCTCTCAGGCAGCAGGGACTAAGTTCTGTCTCATTACACTATGGTTCTTTATCTGTTCTTCTGGGAACTATTTATTTATTGGTTTCCTGCTCTGTTACTGTTTGCCTGTGGTCATCTTTGGTGTCATAGCTGCTTAGGTTTAACTATAGCATTTCTCCCTCCCACCTCCTATTAATGCCACAGTTGGGTTAGTGCTGCCTCCCAAGCTGTGCCTCTCGCTTGTTGCTTATATTTCTTTTATCCTTTTTGTTGTCATTTTGGAAGTCAAAAGTCAGTTGGGCTTCCTTTGGTAGGATTTTAGTTTGGTTTGTACTTCCTGTTTTGAGCCTCTTTTCATAATGAGGAAAAAAATTAATGCTGTTATTGATATATCAATTACAGCGCCCTTGCCCCCACTATTTGTATTCCTCCCTCAGGGAGACTACAGTGCTGTGCTCAGTTCGCTCTCCGTGCTGCCAGGCCTGCCCTCCAAACCTTCCTAGCCTTGGTCACTTCCTCGTAGTGTGCCTGCCCTGTTGAAGGTTTGTTTCCCGTCCCCATTCTTTCTGCCAAGGTTTTTAGGTCTCGCCTGAGCCAATGGGCTTGCGCATTACTCCGGCGAGATTATAGTAAGCGGAAAAGAAAAGTCTACCAAAACGGCTGCGGATCGCATACAGTTCATGTGATCTATGCGCGTGCACAGAGCCAGCCATTCGTCTGTGCCTCGGCATCAGACTTCAAAGGCTGCCTCTCCCCTGCCCTCCCGCGTGCACATCGCGCACAACCATTTATCTGTGCCTCTGCATCAGACTTCAAAGGCTGACGCTCCACCGCCACAGCAATGACGAGAGCTTGTTTCTGGACGAAAGTGAAAGCCTATCGTGCTTGTTTACAGTAGCCTTGCTCCTCAAATGCTGTTGCTGTGTTGCCATCTCTCTAGGAACACTCAGCTTGAAAACACTCGACTTGAGCTGCAATGCTAAATCCGCTATGCTTTAGACACGTTGATCCCTCGCAGTCTGTGCTGACTCTGCCCCTCCTGATTCTAAAACTGACCAACGGAGTCACCACACAGACTCTACCCTCTGTCTTATGATGTCTGACCTGCCACCAATTACTTCGGACCCTCACCCTCACCACCCTCCCTCACCCTCACACCCCTTCACCGTCACCCACCCTCACAACCCTCACCCACCATCACACACCTCACCCTCACAACCCTCTCACACCCTCACACCCCCACACACCCTCACACACCACATCACTCAGGGACACCACCACATCACTCAGGGGCACCACCACATCACTTGGGGACACCACCACATCACTCAGGGGCACCACCACATCACTCTGGGACACCACCATATCACTCTGGGACACCACCATATCACTCTGGGACACCGCCATATCACTCTGGGACACCACCACATCACTCAGGGACACCACCACATCACTCAGGGACACCACCACATCACTCAGGGACACCACCACATCACTCAGGAGCCACACTCAGGGACACCACCACATCACTCGGGGATACCACCACATCACTCGGGGACACCACCACATCACACGGGGACACCACCCGGGGACACCACCACATCACTCGGGGACACCACCACATCACTCGGGGACACCACCACATCACTCGGGAACACCACCACATTACTCTGGAACACCACCACATCACTCTGGAACACCACCACATCACTCAGGAACACCACTACATCACTCAGGAACACCACTACATCACTCGGGGACACCACCACATCACTCAGGGACACCACCACATCACTCAGGGGCACCACTCAGGGGCACCACCACATCACCCTGGGACACCATCAAAATACTCAGGGACACCACCACATCACTCAGGGACACCACCACATCACTCAGGAGCCCCACTCAGGGACACCACCACATCACTCGGGGATACCACCACATCACTCGGGGACACCACCAAATCACACGGGGACACCACCCGGGGACACCACCACATCACTCGGGGACACCACCACATCACTCGGGGACACCACCACATAACTCTGGGACACCACCACATAACTCTGGGACACCACCACATCACTCGGGGACACCACCACATCACTCGGGGACACACCACATCACTCAGGGGCACCACTTAGGGGCACCACCACATCACTCGGGGACACCACCAAATCACTCGGGGACACCACCACATCACTCGGGGACACCACCACATCAATCGGGGACACCACCACATCACTCGGGAACACCACCACATCACTCTGGGACACCACCACATCACTCTGGGACACCACCACATCACTCTGGGACACCACCACATCACTCTGGGACACCACCACATCCCTCTGGGACACCACCACATCACTCAGGGACACCACCACATCACTCAGGGACACCACCACATCACTCAGGAGCCCCACTCAGGGACACCACCACAACACTCGGAGATACCACCACAACACTCGGGGACACCACCACATCACACGGGGACACCACGCGGGGACACCACCACATCACTCGGGGACACCACCACATCACTCAGGGGCACCACCACATCACTCGGGGGCACCACCACATCACTCGGGGGCACCACCACATCACTCGGGGGTACCACCACATCACTCGGGGACACCACCACATCACTTGGGGACACCACCACATCACTTGGGGTCACCACCACATCACTCAGGGGCACCACCACATCACTCTGGGACACCACCACATCACTCTGGGACACCATCACATCACTCTGGGACACCACCATATCACTCTGGGACACCACCATATCACTCTGGGACACCACCACATCACTCTGGGACACCACCACATCACTCAGGGACACCACCACATCACTCAGGGACACCACCACATCACTCAGGAGCCCCACTCAGGGACACCACCACATCACTCGGGGATACCACCACATCACTCGGGGACACCACCAAATCACACGGGGACACCACCCAGGAACACCACCACATCACTCGGGGACACCACCACATCACTCGGGGGCACCACCACATCACTCGGGGTCACCACCACATCACTCGGGGACACCACCACATCACTCGGGGACACCACCACATCACTCAGGGACACCACCACATCACTCAGGGACACCCCCACATCACTCAGGAGCCCCACTCAGGGACACCACCACATCACTTGGGGACACCACCACATCACTTGGGGACACCACCACATCACTCAGGGACACCACCACATCACTCGGGGCACCACCACATCACTTGGGGACACCACCACATCATTAAGGGGCACCACCACATCACTCTGGGACACCACCATATCACTCTGGGACACCACCATATCACTCTGGGACACCACCATATCACTCTGGGACACCACCATATCACTCTGGGACACCACCTCATCACTCAGGGACACCACCACATCACTCAGGGACACCACCACATCACTCAGGAGCCCCACTCAGGGACACCACCACATCACTCGGGGATACCACCACATCACTCGGGGACACCACCACATCACACGGTGACACCACCACATCACTCGGGGGCACCACCACATCACTCGGGGGCACCACCACATCACTCGGGGGCACCACCACATCACTCGGGGGCACCATCACATCACTCGGGGACACCATCACATCACTCGGGGACACCACCACATCACTCGGGGACACCACCACATCACTCGGGAACACCCCCACATCACTCTGGAACACCAACCCATCACTCTGGAACACCACCACATCACTCAGGAACACCACTAAATCACTCAGGAACACCACTACATCACTCGGGGACACCACCACATCACTCAGGGACACCACCATATCACTCAGGGGCACCACTCAGGGACACCACCACATCACTCAAGGTCACCACCACATCACTCAGAGACACCACCACATCACTCGGGGACACCACCGCATCACTCAGGGAAACCAGCACATCACTCAGAGACACCACCACATCACTCAGGGACACCGCCATATCACTCAGGGACACCACCACATCATTCAGGAACAACACTGCATCACTCTGGGACACCACCACATCACTCTGGGACACCACCACATCACTCAGGGGCACCTCCACATCACACAGGAACACCACCACATCACTCAGGGACACCACCACATCACTCAGGAGCCCCACTCAGGGACACCACCACAATACTCGGGGATACCACCATGTTGGACTTGGCCCTTCTGGCAGGTTCACCCCTGAACTTTTTGCTTGGTGTTTGTGACCCAGTGATAGTGATTTCTGGTCTTTGCGCACTTTGACACTGTGGCGCAGTGTAAAGTGCGTGCGCTCCCTGAGTGCGTGGAGTGAGATTGGCCTGCCCTCCCATAGGAATGCATGGGGAATGTCTGTGTCCCTGGTAGTTCCTGATGCGTGAGGCGTTCATGCTCAAGTTTGGTATGTGCACACTCGTGTGATTGAATGCTTCGCAACGATGTATGTGGCATGACTGTGTCTTGTGCGGAAGGGCCACTTCTAGGAGTTGGCATATTAATGTAAAATATGCCTGGCGTGTGATTGGCTGGAGCTGGCTGGGATGCCAGGCTCCAGGAGTCTGTGTGGGTCTGCCCCGGTGGTGAATGGAGAGATTAGCATGCTGATGTGAGGGAGGGGCTGTACCTGTGTCCTGAGTGAGGCTGGGTTTCCCCAACACAATGCTGGCTCCGCCCCCTGTGGTGCGTCTAATGACCCAAGCCCTGCCAGTGAATAGAGAGGGTGGTTGAGCCCATCAACAGTGCTCACAGACCAGCTGCGACTGGTTCTGCCCCCACCCTGCCCAAAGACAAAGGAATTGTCTGTATAAAAAGAGGCTGTGACCTCTTGAAAAATGTTCTTGTTCTCAACTTGAATCTGACCAGGGGCATGCTGCTGCTGGGGCCCGGGGGAAGGCTTGCCTCCCTGGGCCCTGCCCAGCCCCTGGACTCCTGCAGGACTTTGCTGGACTATGGACTTCCCTAAAGCGCCTGGGAGCGCTTGTTCTGTGGCTCTAGCGCTGGGGAAGCGCTTTATCCTGCTTGTAGCGCTGGGAGCGCTTTCTGTCTGACCTAGCGCTTGGGAGCGCTGTTCTTACCAAGCCGGTGCCCACCCGGCATTTGCCCCGTTCTTGAAAAGAGCCCTGGGCCCCCAACGAGGGTCTGCCTCGTTTTATGTGTTACTCTCGAGGGAGCCTACCCCTCGTCATTTTCCCCGAGTCACCACCGCCGGCCCGGGACCCCTTGTGATGTTTTCCCGGGGCCGTGCCGTGATTGGCTGCCGGCCCGGGATTCCCTGTGCGCTGTCCCCGGGCCGCGCCGTGATTGGCTGCCGGCCCGGGATTCCCTGGTGACGTCGTCCCCGGGCCGCGCCGTGATTGGCTGCCAGCCCGAGCAGATTGCCTAGTCCCGCCCCCGGAGCCCGAGGAAGCAGGAAGCGGCGGGAGCCTACTCCGCGCTCCTGAAGTGCCTAGAGAATCTGCCGTCTCCCCCCCCCCCCCCGTGGCCCCCAGGAGCGAGGGAGAGCCCCGGAGAGCGAGAAGAGACCTGCGCGTCCACAACCCGGTGAGTGCTGCAGGAAGGAGAGGAGGGGCGTCGGGGCACATTGCCGGAGCCCGCCCCTCCCCTCCAGTGCGAGCGCTCGGGTGCTCAGAGTCCTGTGGGGCCTTCCCTGATGACCGAGTCCCCCGATAGGGACTCCGCCTATGTGAAACCGAGCCCGAGAGGCTCAGGGGGGCAGTTCTTAATCGAGAGTCCCCCGAGAGGGATTCCACCACCCCCCGTTATTCATGAGCCCGAGAAGGCTCCAACGTGGCCCAGTTGTTTGTTAGAGCCGCGAAGGCTCTGGGGGCATTTGTTAATTAGGAGCCCGAGGCTCCAGGGCCCACCTTGTTTTTAGAGCCCCGAGAGGCTCAGAAGCGCCGCATTTGGTTACTGTACTCAGAGCCCAGTGAGGCTCCAAAAAGGGAACAAATATATGTTCAGAGCTTGCGAGGCTCCCAAGTTGCCCCCCCCCCCAGCATCTACAGCTGCCCAGCACTTTGTGGGCAGCTGCCACGTTTAGGTCTTGGTGCAGTGGAGCAACCTGGACCCTGGACTTTTGATGTCAGTTCTGTGTTAATGTGATTTATGGGAAGTGTTCTTTGCTGCACCTCTGAATGTGTTGTAGATGCATCATGTGCCTTGTTCCTTACACCGCTGAACGTGTGTTGATGCGTCATGTGTTCCTTACACCGCTGAATGTGTTGTTGATACATCATGTGTTTTCCTTCCCTGCACCTCTGAATGTATGTTTATGCATCATGTGTTTTGTCCCCAGGTCTATGCCCCTACTTGTATTGTGATACTTAGGTGGTTGTTCTTGCTAGTACAGGTGGTGCTAGTGAGGTCCTGGTTCCCTGCGTGACCTGTTCCTAAGGTGGTTAGGATTGCGTAGGTGGTACTTACCTGATTACCAGCAGATACTTGTTTTGGGCTACAGTGATTTTCTGTTATGTTCTAAGTGATATTCCAAGGGCTTGATACTGAGCTCGCCCCCTGACCAGAGTCCCAGGACCAGTGGACTCTATTTGTACCTTCTCTGACAAATTGCTGGGACTTGTCTGATCTCCCTGGGCCACTGGGGCCTCGCTGAAGTATGCCTCGCTCACTCCCCTCGGCAGCTCGTGCCGGCCGCCCGTCCAAGCCTCGAGCTGCGCCGCTCTCCCCTGAGCCGCGCCGCTTCGCTGGGCCGCCCGCATCCTGCCTCCCCCTCCTCTTCTGAGCCGCACACATTGGTCGCCCCAGAGAAACGCTTGTAGCTAGCTGGCCGCCCGCTCAAGTTTACTAAGGAGGTCACTCGCATTATCCCGCAACCAGGACGGGAGGTACTGTCCGATAGGCTCTATGTTCTAAGTTCTAGGCCTACAAGTATTGTATTCTAAGATCTGAAAGTGCTGATTCCTGACAGTGGTCAAAGTGGCCCTGTCTTGTACATATCCCTTGTAAATTCTGCCCGTGCCTGTTGGCACATTGTAAAGTGTGTGTTTTTATCTAATGTGTTTTGGTGTAATACAAAGGCTATTTTTATGTATAACCTTGTGTGGAGTTTCCTTTGTGGTGGGCAATGGGTGTTGTTGCTGGGGTGCGTGCGCAAATAATTAACTCATATCGCCTCCAAGTTTAGCCTTGCTGCTCGCGCCACGTTACCTAGAGGGTGAGCAGGGGTTATCTTGGCGTGTATCTCCCTTGCCCTGACTTAGGAGTGGTGGTCTCTGACTGACTTTGGCGCAAGGGATCCCATTTCTAACACACCACATCACCCGGGGACACCACCACATCACACGGGGACACCACCCGGGGACTCTGGGACACCACCACATCACTCTGGGACACCACCACATCACTCTGGGTCACCACCACATCCCTCTGGGACACCACCACATCACTCAGGGACACCACCACATCACTCAGGAGCCCCACTCGGGGACACCACCACATCACACGGGGACACCACCACATCACTCGGGGACACCACCACATCACTCTGGGGCACCACCACATCACTCTGGGACACCACCACATCACTCAGGGGCACCAATCAGGGACACCACCAAATGACTCAGGGACACCACCACATCACTCAGGGACACCACCACATCACTCAGGGACACCACCACATCACTCAGGGACACCACCACATCACTTGAGGACACCACCACATCACTCAGGGGCACCAATCAGGGACACCACCAAATGACTCAGGGACACCACCACATCACTCAGGGACACCACCACATCACTCAGGGACACCACCACATCACTCGAGGACACCACCACATCACTCGGCGACACCACCACATCACTCGGGGACACCACCACATCACTCGGGGATACCACCACATCACTCGGAGACACCACCACATCACATGGGGACAACCCTGGGACACCACCACATCACTCGGGGACACCACCACATCACTCATCACTCGGGACACCACCACATAACTTGGGGACACCACCACATCACTTGGGGACACCACCACATCACTTGGGGACACCACCACATCACTTAGGGACACCACCACATCACTCAGGGACACCACCACATCACTCAGGAACACCACCACATCACTCAGGAACACCACTACATCACTCAGGAACACCACCACATCACTCAGGGACACCACCACATCACTCTGGGACACCACCACATCACTCTGGGACACCACCACATCACTCGGGGACACCACCACATCACTCGGGGACACCACCACATTACTCGGGGACACCACCACATTACTCGGGAACTCCTCCATATCACTCGGGAACACCTCAACATCACTCGGGGACACCTCCACATCACTCTGGGACACCACCACATCACTCAGGAACACCACCACATCACTCGGGAACACCGCCACATCACTCAGGAACACCACCACATCACTCGGGAACACCACCACATCACTCAGGAACACCACCACATCACTCGGGGACACCACCACATCACTCGGGGACACCACCACATCACTCAGGACCACCACTACATTACTCAGGAACACCACCACATGACTCAGGGACACCACCACATCACTCAGGGGCACCACTCAGGGGCACCACCACTTCACTCCAGGGCACTAGTCAGGGGCACCACCACATCACTCAGGGACACCACCACATCATTCAGGGACACCACCACATCACTCGGGGACACCACCACATCACTCTGTGATGCCACCACATCACTCTGTGACACCACCACATCACTCTGTGACACCACCACATCACTCTGTGACACCACCACATCACTCTGGGACACCACCACATCACTCGGGGACACCAACACATCACTCGGGGACACCACCACATGACTCGGGGACAGCACCACATCACTATGGGACACCACCACATCACTCTGGGACACCACCACATCACTCTGGGACACCACCACATCACTCTGGGACACCACCACATCAATCAGGGACACCACCACATCACTCGGGGACACCACCACATCACTCGGGGACACCACCACATCACTCGGGGACACCACCACATCACTCTGTGACACCACCACATCACTCAGGGGCACCACTTAGGGACACCACCACATCACTCGGGGACACCACCACATCACTCAGGGTTCGGGGACACCACCACATCACTCGGGGGCACCACCACATCACTCGGTGGCACCACCACATCACTCGGGGGCACCACCACATCACTCGGGGGCACCACCTCATCACTCGGGGACACCACCACATCACTCGGGGACACCACCACATCACTCGGGGACACCGCCTCATCTCTCGGGGACACCACCTCATCACTCGGGGACACCACCACATCACTCAGAGACACCACCACATCACTCAGGAACACCACCACATCACTCTGGGACACCACCACACCACTCAGGGACACCACCACATCACTCAGGGACACCACCACATCACTCAGAGACACCACCATATCACTCGGGAAAACCACCACATCACTCGGGGACACCACCACATCACTCGGGGACACCACCACATCACTCGGGGACACCACCAAGTCACTCTAAGGAACCACCACATCACTCAGGGGCACCACCACATCACTCAGGGGCACCACCACATCACTCAGGGACACCACCACATCACTCAGGGGCACCACCACATCAGTCGGGGACACCACCATATCAGTCGGGGACACCACCACATCACTCGGGGACACCACCACATCACTCAGGGTTCGGGGCCACCACCACATCACTCAGGGTTCGGGGACACCACCACATCACTCGGGGACACCACCACATCACTCAGGGACACCACCACATCACTCAGGGACACCACCACATCACTAAGGAACACCACCACATCACTCAGGAACACCACCACATCACTCGGGAACACCACCACATCACTCGGGAACACCACCACATCACTCAGGAACATCACCACATCACTCAGGAACACCACCACATCACTCAGGAACATCACCACATCACTCAGGGACACCACCACATCACTCAGGGGCACCACTCAGGGACACCACCACATCACTCAAGGACACCACCACATCACTCAGAGACACCACCACATCACTCGGGGACACCACCACATCACTCAGAGACACCACCACATCACTCAGGGAAACCAGCACATCACTCTGAGACACCACCACATCACTCGGACACACCACCACATCACTCGGACACACCACCACATTACTCGAACACACCACTACATCACTCGGACACACCACCACATCACTCTGGGACACCACCACATCACTCATGGGCACCACTCAGGGACACCACCACATCACTCAGGGACACAACCACATCACTCAGGGACACCACCACATCACTCAGGGGCACCACTTAGGGACACCACCACATCACTCAGGGACACAACCACATCACTCTGTGACACCACCACATCACTCTGGGGCACCACCACATCACTCAGGGGCACCACTTAGGGACACCACCACATCACTCGGGGACACCACCACATCACTCAGGGTTCGGGGACACCACCACATCACTCGGGGGCACCACCACATCACTCGGTGGCACCACCACATCACTCGGGGGCACCACCACATCACTCGGGGGCACCACCTCATCACTCGGGGGCACCACCTTATCACTCGGGGACACCACCACATCACTCGGGGACACCACCACATCACTCGGGGACACCGCCTCATCTCTCGGGGACACCACCTCATCACTCGGGGACACCACCACATCACTCGGAGACACCACCACATCACTCAGGAACACCACCACATCACTCTGGGAATCCACCACACCACTCAGGGACACCACCACATCACTCAGGGACACCACCACATCACTCAGAGACACCACCATATCACTCGGGAAAACCACCACATCACTCGGGGACACCACCACATCACTCGGGGACACCACCACATCACTCTAAGGCACCACCACATCACTCAGGGGCACCACCACATCAGTCAGGGACACCACCACATCAGTCGGGGACACCACCACATCACTCGGGGACACCACCACATCACTCAGGGTTCGGGGACACCACCACATCACTCAGGGTTCGGGGACACCACCACATCACTCGGGGACACCACCACATCACTCAGGGACACCACCACATCACTCAGGGACACCACCACATCACTCGGAAAAACCACCACATCACTCAGGGACACCACCACATCACTCGGAAAAACCACCACATCACTCGGGGACACCACCACATCACTCGGGGACACCACAACATCACTCGGGGACACCACCACATCACTCTGTGACACCACCACATCACTCTGTGACACCAACACATCACTCTGGGACACCACCACATCACTCGGGGATACCACCACATCACTCGGGGACACCACCACATCACACGGGGACACCACCACATCACTCGGGGACACCACCACATCACTCGGGTGCACCACCACACCACTCGGGGCACCACCACATCACTCGGGGACACCAACACATCACTCTGGGACACCACCACATTACTTGGGGACACCACCACATCACTCAGGGGCACAACCACATCACTCAGGGACACCACCACATCACTCAGGGACACCACCACATCACTCAGGGACACCACCACATCACTAAGGAACACCACCACATCACTCAGGAACACCACCACATCACTCGGGAACACCACCACATCACTCAGGAACACCACCACATCACTCGGGAACACCACCACATCACTCAGGAACATCACCACATCACTCAGGAACACCACCACATCACTCAGGAACATCACCACATCACTCAGGGACACCACCACATCACTCAGGGGCACCACTCAGGGACACCACCACATCACTCAAGGACACCACCACATCACTCAAGGACACCACCACATCACTCAGAGACACCACCACATCACTCGGGGACACCACCACATCACTCGGGGACACCACCACATCACTCAGGGAAACCAGCACATCACTCAGACACACCACCACATCACTCGGACACACCACCACATCACTCGAACACACCACCACATCACTCGGACACACCACCACATCACTCTGGGACACCACCACATCACTCATGGGCACCACTCAGGGACACCACCACATCACTCAGGGACACAACCACATCACTCAGGGACACCACCACATCACTCAGGGACACAACCACATCACTCAGGGGCACCACTCAGGGACACCACCACATCACTCAAGGACACCACCACATCACTCGGAGACACCACCACACCACTCAGAGACACCACCACATCACTCTGGGACACCACCACATCACTTTGGGACACCACCACATCATTCTGGGACACCACCACATCACTCTGGGACACCTCCACATCACTCTGGGACACCACCACATCACTCGGGGAACCCACCACATCACTCAGGTCACCACTCAGGGGCACCACCACATCTCTCGGGGACACCACCACATCACTCGGGGACACCACCACATCACTCGGGGACACCACCACATCACTCGGGGACACCACCACAACACTAGGGGACACCACCACATCACTCAGGTCACCACTCAGGGACACCATCACATCACTCAGGGACACCACCACATCACTCAGAGACACCACACATCACTCGGAAAACCACCACATCACTCGGGGACACCACCACATCACTCGAGGACACCACCACATCACTCTGTGACACCAACACATCACTCTGGGGCACCACCACATCACTCAGGGGCACCACCACATCACTCGGGGACACCACCACATTACTCGGAGACACCACTACATCACTCGGGGACACCACCACATCACTCAGGGTTCGGGGACACCACCACATCACTCGGGGACACCACCACATCACTCGGGGACACCACAACATCACTCTGTGACACCACAACATCACTCGGGGACACTACCACATCACTCTGTGACACCACCACATCACTCGGGGGCACCACCACATCACTCAGGGACACCACCACATCACTCGGGGGCACCACCACATCACTCGGGGACACCAACACATCACTCTGGGACACCACCACATCACTTGGGGACACCACCACATCACTCAGGGGCACAACCACATCACTCAGGGACACCACCACATCACTAAGGAACACCACCACATTACTCAGGAAAATCCCTCAGGAACACCACCACATCACTCAGGAACACCACCACATCACTCAGGAACACTAACACATCACTCAGGAACACCACCACATCACTCAGGAACATCACCACATCACTCAGGGACACCACCACATCACTCAGGGGCACCACTCAGGGACACCACCACATCCCTCAGGGGCACAACCACATCACTCAGGGACACCACCACATCACTAAGGAACACCACCACATCACTCAGGAAAATCACTCAGGAACACCACCACATCACTCAGGAACACTACCACATCACTCAGGAACATCACCACATCACTCAGGGACACCACCACATCACTCAGGGGCACCCCTCAGGGACACCACCACATCACTCAGGGGCACAACCACATCACTCAGGGACACCACCACATCACTAAGGAACACCACCACATCACTCAGGAAAATCACTCAGGAACACCACCACATCACTCAGGAACACTACCACATCACTCAGGAACACGACCACATCACTCAGGAACATCACCACATCACTCAGGGAAACCAGCACATCACTCAGAGACACCACCACATCACTCAGGAACAACACCACATCACTCTGGGGCACCACCACATCACTCAAGGGCACCACCACATCACTCATGGGCACCACTCAGGGACACAACCACACCACTCAGGGACACAACCACATCACTCAGGGACACAACCACATCACTCAGGGACACCACCACATCACTCAGGGACACCACCCCATCACTCAGGGGCACCCCTCAGGGACACCACCACATCACTCAAGGATACCACCACATCACTCGGAGACACCACCACATCACTCGGAGACACCACCACATCACTCGGAGACACCACCACATCACTCTGGGACACCACCACATCACTCTGGGACACAACCACATCACTCTGGGACACCACCACATAACTCTGGGACACCACCACATCACTCTGGGACACCACCACATCACTCTGGGACACCACCACATCACTCTGGGACACCACCACATCACTCTGGGACACCACCACATCACTCAGGGGCACCACTCATGGACACCACCACAACACTCAGGGACACCACCACATCACTCAGGGGCACCACTCAGGGACACCACCACATCACTCAGGGACAGCACCACATCACTCAGGGGCACCACTCAGGGACACCACCACATCACTCAAGGACACCACCACATCACTCAAGGACACCACCACATCACTCAGAGACACCACCACATCACTCGGAGACACCACCACATCACTCGGAGACACCACCACATCACTCTGGGACACCACCACATCACTCCGGGACTACACCACATCACTCTGGGACACCACCACATCACTCGTGGACACCACCACATCACTCAGGTCACCACTCAGGGACACAACCACATCACTCGGGGACACCAAAACATCACTCGGGGACACCACCACAGCACTCGGGGACACCACCACATCACTCAGGTCACCACTCAGGGGCACCACCACACCACTCAGGGGCACCACCACATCACTCGGGGACACCTCCACATCACTCGGGGACACCACCACATCACTCTGGGACACCACCACATCACTCTGGGACACCACCACATCACTCAGTGGCACCACTCATGGACACCACCACATCACTCAGGGACACCATCACATCACTCAGGGGCACCACTCAGGGACACCACCACATCACTCAGGGACACCACCACATCACTCAGGGGCACCACTCAGGGACACCACCACATCACTCAAGGACACCACCACATCACTCAAGGACACACCACATCACTCAGAGACACCACCACATAACTCGGAGACACCACCACATCACTCGGAGACACCACCACATCACTCTGGGACACCACCACATCACTCGGGGACACCACCACATCACTCGGGGACACCACCACAGCACTCAGGGACACCACCACATCACTCAGGTCACCACTCAGGGGCACCACCACACCACTCAGGGGGCACCACCACATCACTCGGGGACACCACAATATCACTCGGAGACACCACCACAACACTCTGGGACACCACAACATCACTCTGGAACACCACCACATCACTCTGGGACACCACCACATCACTCTGGGACACCACCACATCACTCTGGGACACCACCACATCACTCAGGGGCACCACTCAGGGACACCACCACATCACTCAGGTACACCACCACATCACTCAGGGGCACCACTCAGGGACACCACCACGGGACACCACCACATCACTCAAGGACACCACCACATCACTCAGAGACACCACCACATCACTCAGAGACACCACCACATCACTCGGAGACACACCCACATCAATCGGAGACACCACCACATCACTCTGGGACACCACCACATCACTCTGGGACACCACCACATCTCACTGGGACACCACCACATCACTCTGGGACACCACCACATGTCTCTGGGACACCACCACATCACTCGGGGACACCACCACATCACTCGGGGACACCACCACATCACTCGGGGACACCACCATATCACTCAGGGACACCACCACAGCACTCGGGGACACCACCATATCACTCAGGTCACCACTCAGGGGCACCACCACATAACTAGGGGACACCACCACATCACTCTGGGACACCACCACATCACTCTGGGACACCGCCACATCACTCGGGGACACCACCACATCGCTCAAGGGCACCACCACATCACTCAGGGACACCACCACATCATTCAGGAACAACACCACATCACTCAGGGACACCACCACATCACTCTGGGACACCACCACATCACTCAGGGGCACCACCACATCACGCAGGGGCACCACTCAGGCACACCACCACATCACTCAGGGACACCACCACATCACTCAGGGACACCACCACATCACTCAAGGACACCACCACATCACCCAGGAACACCACCACATCACTCAGGAACACTACCACATCACTCAGGAACACTACCACATCGCTCAGGAACACCACCACATCACTCAGGAACACCACCACATCACTCAGGAACATCACCACATCACTCAGGGACACCACCACATCACTCAGGGGCACCACTCAGGGACACAACCATATCACTCAAGGACACCACCACATCACTCAGAGACACCACCACATCACTCAGAGACACCACCACATCACTCTGTGACACCACCACATCACTCTGGGACACCACCACATCACTCAGTGGCACCACTCATGGACACCACCACATCACTCAGGGACACCATCACATCACTCAGGGGCACCACTCAGGGACACCACCATATCACTCAGGGACACCACCACATCACTCAGGGGCACCACTCAGGAACACCACCACATCACTCAGGAACATCACCACATCACTCAGGGACACCACCACATCACTCAGGGGCACCACTCAAGGACACACCACATCACTCAGAGACACCACCACATCACTCGGAGACACCACCACATCACTCGGAGACACCACCACATCACTCTGGGACACCACCACATCACTCGGGGACACCACCACATCACTCGGGGACGCCACCACAGCACTCAGGGACACCACCACATCACTCAGGTCACCACTCAGGGGCACCACCACACCACTCAGGGGCACCACCACATCACTCGGGGACACCTCCACCTCACTCGGGGACACCACCACATCATTCGCACACACCACCACATCACTCGGGGACACCACTAGATCACTCGGGGACACCACCACATCACTCAGGAACACCACCACATCACTCAGGAACACCACCACATCACTCAAGGAACACCACCACATCACGCAGGAACACCACCACATCACGCAGGAACACCACCACATCACTCAGTAACACCACCACATCACTCTGGAACACTACCACATCACTCTGGAACACTACCACATCACTCAGGAACACTTCCACATCACTCAGGAACATCACCACATCACTCAGGGACACCACCAAATCACTCAGGGGCACCACTCAGGGACACAACCACATCACTCAAGGACACCACCACATCACTCAGAGACACCACCACATCACTCAGGGAAACCAGCACATCACTCAGAGACACCACCACATCACTCGGTGAACCCACCACATCATTTGGGGACACCACCACAGCACTCGGGGACACCACCACATCACTCAGGTCACCACTCAGGGGCACCACCACATCACTCGGGGACACCACTCAGGGGCACCACCACATCACTCGGGGACACCACCACATCTCTCGGGGACACCACCACATCACTCGGGGACACCACCACATCACTCGGGGACACCACCACAGCACTCGGGGACACGACCACATCACTCGGGGACACCACCACAGCACTCGGGGACACCACCACATCATTCGGGAACAACACCACATCACTCAGGGACACCACCACATCACTCAGGTCACCACTCAGGGACACCACTACATCACTCAGGGACACCACCACATCACTCAGGGACACCACCACATCACTCAGGAACACCACCACATCACTCAGGAACACCACCACATCACTCAGGAACACTACCACATCACTCAGGAACACCACCACATCACTCAGGAACATCACCACATCACTCAGGAACACCACCACATCACTCAAGAACATCACAACATCACTCAGGGACACCACCACATCACTCAGGGGCACCACTCAGGGACACCACCACATCACTCAAGGACACACCACCACATCACTCAGAGACACCACCACATCACTCGGGGACACCGCCACATCACTCAGGGAAACCAGCACATCACTCAGAGACACCACCACATCACTCAGGAACAACACCACATCCCTCTGGGACACCACCACATCACTCAAGGGCACCACCACATCACTCATGGGCACCACTCAGGGACACAACCACACCACTCAGGGACATAACCACATCACTCAGGGACACCACCACATCACTCAGGGACACCACCACATCACTCAGGGGCACCACTCAGGGACACCACCACATCACTCAAGGACACCACCACATCACTCGGAGACACCACCACATCACTCGGAGACACCACCACATCACTCGGAGACACCACCACATCACTCTGGGACACCACCACATCACTCTGGGACACAACCACATTACTCTGGGACACCACCACATCACTCTGGGACACCACCACATAACTCTGGGACACCACCACATCACTCTGGGACACCACCACATCACTCTGGGACACCACCACATCACTCTGGGACACCACCACATCACTCTGGGACACCACCACATCACTCAGGGGCACCACTTAGGGACACCACCACATCACTCAGGGACACCACCACATCACTCAGGGGCACCACTCAGGGACACCACCACATCACTCAGGGGCACCACTCAGGGACACCACCACATCACTCAAGGACACCACCACATCACTCGGAGACACCACAACATCACTCGGAGACACCACCACATCACTCTGGGACACCACCACATCACTCTGGGACACCACCACATCACTCTGGGACACCACCACATCACTCTGGGACACCACCACATCACTCGTGGACACCACCACATCACTCAGGTCACCACTCAGGGACACCACCACATCACTCGGGGACACCACCACATCACTCGGGGACACCACCACAGCACTCAGGGACACCACCACATCACTCAGGTCACCACTCAGGGGCACCACCACAGCACTCAGGGGCACCACCACCTCACTCGGGGACACCTCCACATCACTCGGGGACACCACCACATCACTTGGGCACACCACCACATCACTCGGGGACACCACCACATCACTCGGGGACACCACCACATCACTCGGGGACACCACCACATCACTCGGGGACACCACCACATCACTCAGGAACACCACCACATCACTCAGGAACACCACCACATCACTCAAGGAACACCAACACATCACTCAGGAACACCACCACATCACTCAGGAACACCACCACATCACTCAGGAACACCGCCACATCACTCAGGAACACTACCACATCACTCAGGAACACTACCATATCACTCAGGAACACAACCACATCACTCAGGAACACCACCACATCACTCAGGAACATCACCACATCACTCGGGGACACCACAACATCACTCAGGGGCACCACTCAGGGACACCACCACATCACTCAAGGACACCACCACATCACTCAGAGACACCACCACATCACTCAGAGACACCACCACATCACTTGGGGACACCACCACATCACTCAGGGAAACCAGCACATCACTCAGAGACACCACCACATCACTTGGAGACACCACAATATCACTCGGAGACACCACCACATCACTCTGGGACACCACCACATCACTCTGGAACACCACCACATCACTCTGGGACACCACCACATCACTCTGGGACACCACCACATCACTCTCGGACACCACCACATCACTCAGGGGCACCACTCAGGGACACCACCACATCACTCAGGTACACCACCACATCACTCAGGGGCACCACTCAGGGACACCACCACGGGACACCACCACATCACTCAAGGACACCACCACATCACTCAGAGACACCACCACATCACTCAGAGACACCACCACATCACTCGGAGACACACCCACATCAATCGGAGACACCACCACATCACTCTGGGACACCACCACATCACTCTGGGACACCACCACATCTCACTGGGACACCACCACATCACTCTGGGACACCACCACATGTCTCTGGGACACCACCACATCACTCGGGGACACCACCACATCACTCGGGGACACCACCACATCACTCGGGGACACCACCACATCACTCGGGGACACCACCATATCACTCAGGGACACCACCACAGCACTCGGGGACACCACCATATCACTCAGGTCACCACTCAGGGGCACCACCACATCACTAGGGGACACCACCACATCACTCTGGGACACCACCACATCACTCTGGGACACCGCCACATCACTCGGGGACACCACCACATCGCTCAAGGGCACCACCACATCACTCAGGGACACCACCACATCATTCAGAAACAACACCACATCACTCAGGGACACCACCACATCACTCTGGGACACCACCACATCACTCAGGGGCACCACCACATCACGCAGGGGCACCACTCAGGCACACCACCACATCACTCAGGGACACCACCACATCACTCAGGGACACCACCGCATCACTCAAGGACACCACCACATCACCCAGGAACACCACCACATCACTCAGGAACACTACCACATCACTCAGGAACACTACAACATCGCTCAGGAACACCACCACATCACTCAGGAACACCACCACATCACTCTGGGACACCACCACATCTCACTGGGACACCACCACATCACTCTGGGACACCACCACATGTCTCTGGGACACCACCACATCACTCGGGGACACCACCACATCACTCGGGGACACCACCACATCACTCGGGGACACCACCATATCACTCAGGGACACCACCACAGCACTCGGGGACACCACCATATCACTCAGGTCACCACTCAGGGGCACCACCACATCACTAGGGGACACCACCACATCACTCTGGGACACCACCACATCACTCTGGGACACCGCCACATCACTCGGGGACACCACCACATCGCTCAAGGGCACCACCACATCACTCAGGGACACCACCACATCATTCAGGAACAACACCACATCACTCAGGGACACCACCACATCACTCTGGGACACCACCACATCACTCAGGGGCACCACCACATCACGCAGGGGCACCACTCAGGCACACCACCACATCACTCAGGGACACCACCACATCACTCAGGGACACCACCGCATCACTCAAGGACACCACCACATCACCCAGGAACACCACCACATCACTCAGGAACACTACCACATCACTCAGGAACACTACAACATCGCTCAGGAACACCACCACATCACTCTGGGACACCACCACATCTCACTGGGACACCACCACATCACTCTGGGACACCACCACATGTCTCTGGGACACCACCACATCACTCGGGGACACCACCACATCACTCGGGGACACCACCACATCACTCGGGGACACCACCATATCACTCAGGGACACCACCACAGCACTCGGGGACACCACCATATCACTCAGGTCACCACTCAGGGGCACCACCACATCACTAGGGGACACCACCACATCACTCTGGGACACCACCACATCACTCTGGGACACCGCCACATCACTCGGGGACACCACCACATCGCTCAAGGGCACCACCACATCACTCAGGGACACCACCACATCATTCAGGAACAACACCACATCACTCAGGGACACCACCACATCACTCTGGGACACCACCACATCACTCAGGGGCACCACCACATCACGCAGGGGCACCACTCAGGCACACCACCACATCACTCAGGGACACCACCACATCACTCAGGGACACCACCGCATCACTCAAGGACACCACCACATCACCCAGGAACACCACCACATCACTCAGGAACACTACCACATCACTCAGGAACACTACAACATCGCTCAGGAACACCACCACATCACTCAGGAACACCACCACATCACTCAGGAACATCACCACATCACTCAGGGACACCACCACATCACTCAGGGGCACCACTCAGGGACACCACCACATCACTCAAGGACACCACCACATCACTCAGAGACACCACAACATCACTCAGAGACACCACCACATCACTCGGAGACACCACCACATCACTCGGACACACCACCACATCACTCGGAGACACCACCACATCACTCGGAGACACCACCACATCACTCGGACACACCACCACATCACTCGGACACACCACCACATCACTCGGACACACCACCACATCACTCGGACACACCACCATATCACTCTGGGACACCACCACATCACTCTGGGACACCACCACATCACTCTGGGACACCACCACATCACTCGGGACACCACCACATCACTCAGGTCACCACTCAGGGACACCACCACATCACTCGGGAAACCCACCACATCACTCGGGGACACCACCACAGCACTCGGGGACACCACCACATCGCTCAGGTCACCACTCAGGGGCACCACCACATCACTCGTGACACCACCACATCTCTCGGGGACACCACCACATCACTCGGGGACACCACCACAGCACTCGGGGACACCACCACATCACTCGGTGACACCACCACAGCACTCGGGGACACCACCACATCACTCAGTGACACCACCACATCACTCGGTGACACCACCACAGCACTCGGGGACACCACCACATCACTCGGTGACACCACCACATCACTCGGTGACACCACCACAGCACTCGGGGACACCACCACATCACTCAGGAACAACACCACATCACTCAGGGACACCACCACATCACTCAGGTCACCACTCAGGGACACCACCACATCACTCAGGGACACCACCACATCACTCAGAGACACCACCACATCACTCTGGGATGCCACCACATCACTCTGGGACACCACCACATCACTCAGGGGCACCACCACATCACTCGGGGGCACCACTACATCACTCGGGGGCACCACTACATCACTCGGAGGCACCACCACATCTCTCGGGGGCACCACCACATCACTCGGGGGCACCACCACATCACTCGGGGGCACGACCACATCACTCAGGGGCACAACCACATCACTCGGGGGCACGACCACATCACTCGGGGGCACCACATCACTCGGGGACACCACCACATCACTCAGGGACAACACCACATCACTCAGGGACAACACCACATCACTCGGGGACACCACCACATCTTTCGGCGACACCACCACATCACTCGGGGACACCACCACGACATCACTCGGGGACGCCACCTCATCACTCTGGGACACCACCACATTGCGCAAGGGCACCACCACATCACTCAGGGACACCGCCAAATCATTCAGGAACAACACCACATCACTCGGGGACACCACCACATCACTCTGGGACACAACCACATCACTCTGGGACACAACCACATCACTCAGGGGCACTACCACATCACGCAGGATCACCACCACATCACTCAGGGACACCACCACATCACTCAGGAGCCCCACTCAGCGACACCACCACAATACTCGGGGATACCACCACATCACCTTGGGACACCACCACATCACACGGGGACACCACCCTGGGACACCGCCACATCACTCTGGGACACCACCACATCACTCTGGGACACCACCACATCACCCTGGGACACCACCACATCACTCTGGGACACCACCATATCACTCGGGAAAACCACCACATCACTCTGGGACACCACCACATCACTCTGGGACACCACCACATCACTCTGGGACACCACCACATCACTCAGGGGCACCACTCAGGGACAGCACCACATCACTCAGGTACACCACCACATCACTCAGGGGCACCACTCAGGGACACCACCACGGGACACCACCACATCACTCGGGAAAACCACCACATCACTCTGGGACACCACCACATCACTCTGGGACACCACCATAGCACTCAGGGACACCACCACATCACTCAGGTCACCACTCAGGGGCACCACCACAGCACTCAGGGGCACCACCACATTACTCGGGGACACCTCCACATCACTCGGGGACACCACCACATCACTTGGGCACACCACCACATCACTCGGGGACACCACCACATCACTCGGGGAAACCACCACATCACTCGGGGACACCACCACATCACTCGGGGACACCACCACATCACTCAGGAACACCACCACATCACTCAGGAACACCACCACATCACTCAAGGAACACCAACACATCACTCAGGAACACCACCACATCACTCAGGAACACCACCACATCACTCAGGAACACCACCACATCACTCAGGAACACTACCACATCACTCAGGAACACTACCATATCACTCAGGAACACAACCACATCACTCAGGAACACCACCACATCACTCAGGAACATCACCACATCACTAAGGAACACCACAACATCACTCAGGGGCACCACTCAGGGACACCACCACATCACTCAAGGACACCACCACATCACTCAGAGACACCACCACATCACTCAGAGACACCACCACATCACTTGGGGACACCACCACATCACTCAGGGAAACCAGCACATCACTCAGAGACACCACCTCATCACTCGGAGACACCTCAATATCACTCGGAGACACCACATCATCACTCTGGGACACCACCACATCACTCTGGGACACCACCACATCACTCTGGGACACCACCACATCACTCTGGGACACCACAATATCACTCGGAGACACCACCACATCACTCTGGGACACCACCACATCACTCTGGGACACCACCACATCACTCTGGGACACCACCACATCACTCTGGGACACCACCACATCACTCAGGGGCACCACTCAGGGACACCACCACATCACTCAGGTACACCACCACATCACTCAGGGGCACCACTCAGGGACACCACCACGGGACACCACCACATCACTCGGGAAAACCACCACATCACTCTGGGACACCACCACATCACTCTGGGACACCACCATAGCACTCAGGGACACCACCACATCACTCAGGTCACCACTCAGGGGCACCACCACAGCACTCAGGGGCACCACCACATTACTCGGGGACACCTCCACATCACTCTGGGACACCACCACATCACTCAGGTACACCACCACATCACTCAGGGGCACCACTCAGGGACACCACCACGGGACACCACCACATCACTCAAGGACACCACCACATCACTCAGAGACACCACCACATCACTCAGAGACACCACCACATCACTCGGAGACACACCCACATCAATCGGAGACACCACCACATCACTCTGGGACACCACCACATCACTCTGGGACACCACCACATCTCACTGGGACACCACCACATCACTCTGGGACACCACCACATGTCTCTGGGACACCACCACATCACTCGGGGACACCACCACATCACTCGGGGACACCACCACATCACTCGGGGACACCACCATATCACTCAGGGACACCACCACAGCACTCGGGGACACCACCATATCACTCAGGTCACCACTCAGGGGCACCACCACATCACTAGGGGACACCACCACATCACTCTGGGACACCACCACATCACTCTGGGACACCGCCACATCACTCGGGGACACCACCACATCGCTCAAGGGCACCACCACATCACTCAGGGACACCACCACATCATTCAGGAACAACACCACATCACTCAGGGACACCACCACATCACTCTGGGACACCACAACATCACTCAGGGGCACCACCACATCACGCAGGGGCACCACTCAGGCACACCACCACATCACTCAGGGACACCACCGCATCACTCAGGGACACCACCACATCACTCAGGGACACCACCACATCACTCAAGGACACCACCACATCACCCAGGAACACCACCACATCACTCAGGAACACTACCACATCACTCAGGAACACTACCACATCGCTCAGGAACACCACCACATCACTCAGGAACACCACCACATCACTCAGGAACATCACCACATCACTCAGGGACACCACCACATCACTCAGGGGCACCACTCAGGGACACCACCACATCACTCAAGGACACCACCAAATCACTCAGAGACACCACCACATCACTCTGGGACACCACCACATCACTCAGTGGCACCACTCATGGACACCACCACATCACTCAGGGACACCATCACATCACTCAGGGGCACCACTCAGGGACACCACCACATCACTCAGGGACACCACCACATCACTCAGGGGCACCACTCAGGGACACCACCACATCACTCAAGGACACCACCACATCACTCAAGGACACACCACATCAGTCAGAGACACCACCACATAACTCGGAGACACCACCACATCACTCGGAGACACCACCACATCACTCTGGGACACCACCACATCACTCGGGGACACCACCACATCACTCGGGGACACCACCACAGCACTCAGGGACACCACCACATCACTCAGGTCACCACTCAGGGGCACCACCACACCACTCAGGGGCACCACCACATCACTCGGGGACACCTCCACATCACTCGGGGACACGACCACATTATTCGGGCACACCACCACATCACTCGGGGACACCACCAGATCACTCGGGGACACCACCACATCACTCAGGAACACCACCACATCACTCAGGAACACCACCACATCACTCAAGGAACACCACCACATCACGCAGGAACACCACCACATCACTCTGGGACACCACCACATGTCTCTGGGACACCACCACATCACTCGGGGACACCACCACATCACTCGGGGACACCACCACATCACTCGGGGACACCACCATATCACTCAGGGACACCACCACAGCACTCGGGGACACCACCATATCACTCAGGTCACCACTCGGGGGCACCACCACATCACTAGGGGACACCACCACATCACTCTGGGACACCACCACATCACTCTGGGACACCGCCACATCACTCAGGGACACCACCACATCGCTCAAGGGCACCACCACATCACTCAGGGACACCACCACATCATTCAGGAACAACACCACATCACTCAGGGACACCACCACATCACTCTGGGACACCACCACATCACTCAGGGGCACCACCACATCACGCAGGGGCACCACTCAGGCACACCACCACATCACTCAGGGACACCACCACATCACTCAGGGACACCACCACATCACTCAAGGACACCACCACATCACCCAGGAACACCACCACATCACTCAGGAACACTACCACATCACTCAGGAACACTACCACATCGCTCAGGAACACCACCACATCACTCAGGAACACCACCACATCACTCAGGAACATTACCACATCACTCAGGGACACCACCACATCACTCGGGGGCACCACTCAGGGACACCACCACATCACTCAAGGACACCACCACATCACTCAGAGACACCACCACATCACTCAGAGACACCACCACATCACTCTGGGCCACCACCACATCACTCAGTGGCACCACTCATGGACACCACCACATCACTCAGGGACACCATCACATCACTCAGGGGCACCACTCAGGGACACCACCACATCACTCAGGGACACCACCACATCACTCAGGGGCACCACTCAGGGACACCACCACATCACTCAAGGACACCACCACATCACTCAAGGACACACCACATCACTCAGAGACACCACCACATAACTCGGAGACACCACCACATCACTCGGAGACACCACCACATCACTCTGGGACACCACCACATCACTCGGGGGCACAACCACATCACTCGGGGGCACGACCACATCACTCGGGGGCACCACATCACTCGGGGACACCACCACATCACTCAGGGACAACACCACATCACTCAGGGACAACACCACATCACTCGGGGACACCACCACATCTTTCGGCGACACCACCACATCACTCGGGGACACCACCACGACATCACTCGGGGACGCCACCTCATCACTCTGGGACACCACCACATTGCGCAAGGGCACCACCACATCACTCAGGGACACCGCCAAATCATTCAGGAACAACACCACATCACTCGGGGACACCACCACATCACTCTGGGACACAACCACATCACTCTGGGACACAACCACATCACTCAGGGGCACTACCACATCACGCAGGATCACCACCACATCACTCAGGGACACCACCACATCACTCAGGAGCCCCACTCAGCGACACCACCACAATACTCGGGGATACCACCACATCACCTTGGGACACCACCACATCACACGGGGACACCACCCTGGGACACCGCCACATCACTCTGGGACACAACCACATCACTCAGGGGCACTACCACATCACGCAGGATCACCACCACATCACTCAGGGACACCACCACATCACTCAGGAGCCCCACTCAGCGACACCACCACAATACTCGGGGATACCACCACATCACCTTGGGACACCACCACATCACACGGGGACACCACCCTGGGACACCGCCACATCACTCAGGGACACCACCACATCACTCAGGAGCCCCACTCAGCGACACCACCACAATACTCGGGGATACCACCACATCACCTTGGGACACCACCACATCACACGGGGACACCACCCTGGGACACCGCCACATCACTCTGGGACACCACCACATCACTCTGGGACACCACCACATCACCCTGGGACACCACCACATCACTCTGGGACACCACCATATCACTCGGGAAAACCACCACATCACTCTGGGACACCACCACATCACTCTGGGACACCACCACATCACTCTGGGACACCACCACATCACTCAGGGGCACCACTCAGGGACAGCACCACATCACTCAGGTACACCACCACATCACTCAGGGGCACCACTCAGGGACACCACCACGGGACACCACCACATCACTCGGGAAAACCACCACATCACTCTGGGACACCACCACATCACTCTGGGACACCACCATAGCACTCAGGGACACCACCACATCACTCAGGTCACCACTCAGGGGCACCACCACAGCACTCAGGGGCACCACCACATTACTCGGGGACACCTCCACATCACTCGGGGACACCACCACATCACTTGGGCACACCACCACATCACTCGGGGACACCACCACATCACTCGGGGAAACCACCACATCACTCGGGGACACCACCACATCACTCGGGGACACCACCACATCACTCAGGAACACCACCACATCACTCAGGAACACCACCACATCACTCAAGGAACACCAACACATCACTCAGGAACACCACCACATCACTCAGGAACACCACCACATCACTCAGGAACACCACCACATCACTCAGGAACACTACCACATCACTCAGGAACACTACCATATCACTCAGGAACACAACCACATCACTCAGGAACACCACCACATCACTCAGGAACATCACCACATCACTAAGGAACACCACAACATCACTCAGGGGCACCACTCAGGGACACCACCACATCACTCAAGGACACCACCACATCACTCAGAGACACCACCACATCACTCAGAGACACCACCACATCACTTGGGGACACCACCACATCACTCAGGGAAACCAGCACATCACTCAGAGACACCACCTCATCACTCGGAGACACCTCAATATCACTCGGAGACACCACATCATCACTCTGGGACACCACCACATCACTCTGGGACACCACCACATCACTCTGGGACACCACCACATCACTCTGGGACACCACAATATCACTCGGAGACACCACCACATCACTCTGGGACACCACCACATCACTCTGGGACACCACCACATCACTCTGGGACACCACCACATCACTCTGGGACACCACCACATCACTCAGGGGCACCACTCAGGGACACCACCACATCACTCAGGTACACCACCACATCACTCAGGGGCACCACTCAGGGACACCACCACGGGACACCACCACATCACTCGGGAAAACCACCACATCACTCTGGGACACCACCACATCACTCTGGGACACCACCATAGCACTCAGGGACACCACCACATCACTCAGGTCACCACTCAGGGGCACCACCACAGCACTCAGGGGCACCACCACATTACTCGGGGACACCTCCACATCACTCTGGGACACCACCACATCACTCAGGTACACCACCACATCACTCAGGGGCACCACTCAGGGACACCACCACGGGACACCACCACATCACTCAAGGACACCACCACATCACTCAGAGACACCACCACATCACTCAGAGACACCACCACATCACTCGGAGACACACCCACATCAATCGGAGACACCACCACATCACTCTGGGACACCACCACATCACTCTGGGACACCACCACATCTCACTGGGACACCACCACATCACTCTGGGACACCACCACATGTCTCTGGGACACCACCACATCACTCGGGGACACCACCACATCACTCGGGGACACCACCACATCACTCGGGGACACCACCATATCACTCAGGGACACCACCACAGCACTCGGGGACACCACCATATCACTCAGGTCACCACTCAGGGGCACCACCACATCACTAGGGGACACCACCACATCACTCTGGGACACCACCACATCACTCTGGGACACCGCCACATCACTCGGGGACACCACCACATCGCTCAAGGGCACCACCACATCACTCAGGGACACCACCACATCATTCAGGAACAACACCACATCACTCAGGGACACCACCACATCACTCTGGGACACCACAACATCACTCAGGGGCACCACCACATCACGCAGGGGCACCACTCAGGCACACCACCACATCACTCAGGGACACCACCGCATCACTCAGGGACACCACCACATCACTCAGGGACACCACCACATCACTCAAGGACACCACCACATCACCCAGGAACACCACCACATCACTCAGGAACACTACCACATCACTCAGGAACACTACCACATCGCTCAGGAACACCACCACATCACTCAGGAACACCACCACATCACTCAGGAACATCACCACATCACTCAGGGACACCACCACATCACTCAGGGGCACCACTCAGGGACACCACCACATCACTCAAGGACACCACCACATCACTCAGAGACACCACCACATCACTCTGGGACACCACCACATCACTCAGTGGCACCACTCATGGACACCACCACATCACTCAGGGACACCATCACATCACTCAGGGGCACCACTCAGGGACACCACCACATCACTCAGGGACACCACCACATCACTCAGGGGCACCACTCAGGGACACCACCACATCACTCAAGGACACCACCACATCACTCAAGGACACACCACATCACTCAGAGACACCACCACATAACTCGGAGACACCACCACATCACTCGGAGACACCACCACATCACTCTGGGACACCACCACATCACTCGGGGACACCACCACATCACTCGGGGACACCACCACAGCACTCAGGGACACCACCACATCACTCAGGTCACCACTCAGGGGCACCACCACACCACTCAGGGGCACCACCACATCACTCGGGGACACCTCCACATCACTCGGGGACACGACCACATTATTCGGGCACACCACCACATCACTCGGGGACACCACCAGATCACTCGGGGACACCACCACATCACTCAGGAACACCACCACATCACTCAGGAACACCACCACATCACTCAAGGAACACCACCACATCACGCAGGAACACCACCACATCACTCTGGGACACCACCACATGTCTCTGGGACACCACCACATCACTCGGGGACACCACCACATCACTCGGGGACACCACCACATCACTCGGGGACACCACCATATCACTCAGGGACACCACCACAGCACTCGGGGACACCACCATATCACTCAGGTCACCACTCGGGGGCACCACCACATCACTAGGGGACACCACCACATCACTCTGGGACACCACCACATCACTCTGGGACACCGCCACATCACTCAGGGACACCACCACATCGCTCAAGGGCACCACCACATCACTCAGGGACACCACCACATCATTCAGGAACAACACCACATCACTCAGGGACACCACCACATCACTCTGGGACACCACCACATCACTCAGGGGCACCACCACATCACGCAGGGGCACCACTCAGGCACACCACCACATCACTCAGGGACACCACCACATCACTCAGGGACACCACCACATCACTCAAGGACACCACCACATCACCCAGGAACACCACCACATCACTCAGGAACACTACCACATCACTCAGGAACACTACCACATCGCTCAGGAACACCACCACATCACTCAGGAACACCACCACATCACTCAGGAACATTACCACATCACTCAGGGACACCACCACATCACTCGGGGGCACCACTCAGGGACACCACCACATCACTCAAGGACACCACCACATCACTCAGAGACACCACCACATCACTCAGAGACACCACCACATCACTCTGGGCCACCACCACATCACTCAGTGGCACCACTCATGGACACCACCACATCACTCAGGGACACCATCACATCACTCAGGGGCACCACTCAGGGACACCACCACATCACTCAGGGACACCACCACATCACTCAGGGGCACCACTCAGGGACACCACCACATCACTCAAGGACACCACCACATCACTCAAGGACACACCACATCACTCAGAGACACCACCACATAACTCGGAGACACCACCACATCACTCGGAGACACCACCACATCACTCTGGGACACCACCACATCACTCTGGGACACCACCACATCACTCGGGGACACCACCACATCACTCGGGGACACCACCACAGCACTCAGGGACACCACCACATCACTCAGGTCACCACTCAGGGGCACCACCACACCACTCAGGGGCACCACCACATCACTCGGGGACACCTCCACATCACTCGGGGACACCACCACATCATTCGGGCACACCACCACATCACTCGGGGACACCACCAGATCACTCGGGGACACCACCACATCACTCAGGAACACCATCACATCACTCAGGGACACCACCAAATCACTCAGGGGCACCACTCAGGGACACAACCACATCACTCAAGGACACCACCACATCACTCAGAGACACCACCACATCACTCAGGGAAACCAGCACATCACTCAGAGACACCACCACATCACTCGGTGAACCCACCACATCATTTGGGGACACCACCACAGCACTCGGGGACACCACCACATCACTCAGGTCACCACTCAGGGGCACCACCACATCACTCGGGGACACCACTCAGGGGCACCACCACATCACTCGGGGACACCACCACATCTCTCGGGGACACCACCACATCACTCGGGGACACCACCACATCACTCGGGGACACCACCACAGCACTCGGGGACACGACCACATCACTCGGGGACACCACCACAGCACTCGGGGACACCACCACATCATTCGGGAACAACACCACATCACTCAGGGACACCACCACATCACTCAGGTCACCACTCAGGGACACCACTACATCACTCAGGGACACCACCACATCACTCAGGGACACCACCACATCACTCAGGAACACCACCACATCACTCAGGAACACCACCACATCACTCAGGAACACTACCACATCACTCAGGAACACCACCACATCACTCAGGATCATCACCACATCACTCAGGAACACCACCACATCACTCAGGAACATCACAACATCACTCAGGGACACCACCACATCACTCAGGGGCACCACTCAGGGACACCACCACATCACTCAAGGACACACCACCACATCACTCAGAGACACCACCACATCACTCGGGGACACCGCCACATCACTCAGGGAAACCAGCACATCATTCAGAGACACCACCACATCACTCAGGAACAACACCACATCACTCTGGGACACCACCACATCACTCAAGGGCACCACCACATCACTCATGGGCACCACTCAGGGACACAACCACCCCACTCAGGGACATAACCACATCACTCAGGGACACCACCACATCACTCAGGGACACCACCACATCACTCAGGGGCACCACTCAGGGACACCACCACATCACTCAAGGACACCACCACATCACTCGGAGACACCACCACATCACTCGGAGACACCACCACATCACTCTGGAACACCACCACATCACTCTGGTACACAACCACATCACTCTGGGACACCACCACATCACTCTGGGACACCACCACATCACTCTGGGACACCACCACATCACTCTGGGACACCACCACATCACTCTGGGACACCACCACATCACTCTGGGACACCACCACATCACTCAGGGGCACCACTTAGGGACACCACCACATCACTCAGGGACACCACCACATCACTCAGGGGCACCACTCAGGGACACCACCACATCACTCAGGGGCACCACTCAGGGACACCACCACATCACTCAAGGACACCACCACATCACTCGGAGACACCACAACATCACTCGGAGACACCACCACATCACTCTGGGACACCACCACATCACTCTGGGACACCACCACATCACTCTGGGACACCACCACATCACTCTGGGACACCACCACATCACTCGTGGACACCAGCACATCACTCAGGTCACCACTCAGGGACACCACCACATCACTCGGGGACACCACCACATCACTCGGGGACACCACCACAGCACTCAGGGACACCACCACATCACTCAGGTCACCACTCAGGGGCACCACCACAGCACTCAGGGGCACCACCACATCACTCGGGGACACCTCCACATCACTCGGGGACACCACCACATCACTTGGGCACACCACCACATCACTCGGGGACATCACCACATCACTCGGGGACATCACCACATCACTCGGGGACACCACCACATCACTCGGGGACACCACCACATCACTCGGGGACACCACCACATCACTCAGGAACACCACCACATCACTCAGGAACACCACCACATCACTCAAGGAACACCAACACATCACTCAGGAACACCACCACATCACTCAGGAACACCACCACATCACTCAGGAACACCACCACATCACTCAGGAACACTACCATATCACTCAGGAACACAACCACATCACTCAGGAACACCACCACATCACTCAGGAACATCACCACATCACTCAGGGACACCACAACATCACTCAGGGGCACCACTCAGGGACACCACCACATCACTCAAGGACACCACCACATCACTCAGAGACACCACCACATCACTCAGAGACACCACCACATCACTTGGGGACACCACCACATCACTCAGGGAAACCAGCACATCACTCAGAGACACCACCACATCACTCGGAGACACCACAATATCACTCGGAGACACCACCACATCACTCTGGGACACCACCACATCACTCTGGAACACCACCACATCACTCTGGGACACCACCACATCACTCTGGGACACCACCACATCACTCTGGGACACCACCACATCACTCAGGGGCACCACTCAGGGACACCACCACATCACTCAGGTACACCACCACATCACTCAGGGGCACCACTCAGGGACACCACCACGGGACACCACCACATCACTCAAGGACACCACCACATCACTCAGAGACACCACCACATCACTCAGAGACACCACCACATCACTCGGAGACACCACCACATCACTCGGACACACCACCACATCACTCGGAGACACCACCACATCACTCGGAGACACCACCACATCACTCGGACACACCACCACATCACTCGGACACACCACCACATCACTCGGACACACCACCACATCACTCTGGGACACCACCACATCACTCTGGGACACCACCACATCACTCAGGTCACCACTCAGGGGCACCACCACACCACTCAGGGGCACCACCACATCACTCGGGGACACCTCCACATCACTCGGGGACACCACCACATCATTCGGGCACACCACAACATCACTCGGGGACACCACCAGATCACTCGGGGACACCACCACATCACTCAGGAACACCACCACATCACTCAGGAACACCACCACATCACTCAAGGAACACCACCACATCACGCAGGAACACCACCACATCACTCTGGGACACCACCACATGTCTCTGGGACACCACCACATCACTCGGGGACACCACCACATCACTCGGGGACACCACCACATCACTCGGGGACACCACCATATCACTCAGGGACACCACCACAGCACTCGGGGACACCACCATATCACTCAGGTCACCACTCAGGGGCACCACCACATCACTAGGGGACACCACCACATCACTCTGGGACACCACCACATCACTCTGGGACACCACCACATCACTCAGGGACACCACCACATCAATCAGGGGCACCACTCAGGGACACCACCACATCACTCTGGGACACCACCACATCACTCGTGGACACCAGCACATCACTCAGGTCACCACTCAGGGACACCACCACATCACTCGGGGACACCACCACATCACTCGGGGACACCACCACAGCACTCAGGGACACCACCACATCACTCAGGTCACCACTCAGGGGCACCACCACAGCACTCAGGGGCACCACCACATCACTCGGGGACACCTCCACATCACTCGGGGACACCACCACATCACTTGGGCACACCACCACATCACTCGGGGACATCACCACATCACTCGGGGACATCACCACATCACTCGGGGACACCACCACATCACTCGGGGACACCACCACATCACTCGGGGACACCACCACATCACTCAGGAACACCACCACATCACTCAGGAACACCACCACATCACTCAAGGAACACCAACACATCACTCAGGAACACCACCACATCACTCAGGAACACCACCACATCACTCAGGAACACCACCACATCACTCAGGAACACTACCATATCACTCAGGAACACAACCACATCACTCAGGAACACCACCACATCACTCAGGAACATCACCACATCACTCAGGGACACCACAACATCACTCAGGGGCACCACTCAGGGACACCACCACATCACTCAAGGACACCACCACATCACTCAGAGACACCACCACATCACTCAGAGACACCACCACATCACTTGGGGACACCACCACATCACTCAGGGAAACCAGCACATCACTCAGAGACACCACCACATCACTCGGAGACACCACAATATCACTCGGAGACACCACCACATCACTCTGGGACACCACCACATCACTCTGGAACACCACCACATCACTCTGGGACACCACCACATCACTCTGGGACACCACCACATCACTCTGGGACACCACCACATCACTCAGGGGCACCACTCAGGGACACCACCACATCACTCAGGTACACCACCACATCACTCAGGGGCACCACTCAGGGACACCACCACGGGACACCACCACATCACTCAAGGACACCACCACATCACTCAGAGACACCACCACATCACTCAGAGACACCACCACATCACTCGGAGACACCACCACATCACTCGGACACACCACCACATCACTCGGAGACACCACCACATCACTCGGAGACACCACCACATCACTCGGACACACCACCACATCACTCGGACACACCACCACATCACTCGGACACACCACCACATCACTCTGGGACACCACCACATCACTCTGGGACACCACCACATCACTCAGGTCACCACTCAGGGGCACCACCACACCACTCAGGGGCACCACCACATCACTCGGGGACACCTCCACATCACTCGGGGACACCACCACATCATTCGGGCACACCACAACATCACTCGGGGACACCACCAGATCACTCGGGGACACCACCACATCACTCAGGAACACCACCACATCACTCAGGAACACCACCACATCACTCAAGGAACACCACCACATCACGCAGGAACACCACCACATCACTCTGGGACACCACCACATGTCTCTGGGACACCACCACATCACTCGGGGACACCACCACATCACTCGGGGACACCACCACATCACTCGGGGACACCACCATATCACTCAGGGACACCACCACAGCACTCGGGGACACCACCATATCACTCAGGTCACCACTCAGGGGCACCACCACATCACTAGGGGACACCACCACATCACTCTGGGACACCACCACATCACTCTGGGACACCACCACATCACTCAGGGACACCACCACATCAATCAGGGGCACCACTCAGGGACACCACCACATCACTCAAGGACACCACCACATCACTCAAGGACACACCACATCACTCAGAGACACCACCACATAACTCAGAGACACCACCACATCACTCGGAGACACCACCACATCACTCTGGGACACCACCACATCACTCGGGGACACCACCACATCACTCGGGGACACCACCACAGCACTCAGGGACACCACCACATCACTCAGGTCACCACTCAGGGGCACCACCACACCACTCAGGGGCACCACCACATCACTCGGGGACACCTCCACATCACTCGGGGACACCACCACATCATTCGGGCACACCACCACATCACTCGGGGACACCACCAGATCACTCGGGGACACCACCACATCACTCAGGAACACCACCACATCACTCAGGAACACCACCACATCACTCAAGGAACACCACCACATCACGCAGGAACACCACCACATCACGCAGGAACACCACCACATCACTCAGTAACACCACCACATCACTCTGGAACACTACCACATCACTCTGGAACACTACCACATCACTCAGGAATTACCACATCACTCAGGAACATCACCACATCACTCAGGGACACCACCAAATCACTCAGGGGCACCACTCAGGGACACAACCACATCACTCAAGGACACCACCACATCACTCAGAGACACCACCACATCACTCAGGGAAACCAGCACATCACTCCGAGACACCACCACATCACTCGGTTAACCCACCACATCATTTGGGGACACCACCACAGCACTCGGGGACACCACCACATCACTCAGGTCAACACTCAGGGGCACCACCACATCACTCGGGGACACCACTCAGGGGCACCACCACATCACTCGGGGACACCACCACATCTCTCGGGGACACCACCACATCACTCGGGGACACCACCACATCACTCGGAGACACCACCACATCACTCGGAGACACCACCACATCACTCTGGGACACCACCACATCACTCTGGGACACAACCACATCACTCGGACACACCACCACATCACTCGGACACACCACCACATCACTCGGACACACCACAACATCACTCGGACACACCACCACATCACTCGGACACACCACCACATCACTCTGGGACACCACCACATCACTCTGGGACACCACCACATCACTCTGGGACACCACCACATCACTCGGGACACCACCACATCACTCAGGTCACCACTCAGGGACACCACCACATCACTCAGGAAACCCACCACATCACTCGGGGACACCACCACAGCACTCGGGGACACCACCACATCGCTCAGGTCACCACTCAGGGGCACCACCACATCACTCGGGACACCACCACATCTCTCGGGGACACCACCACATCACTCGGGGACACCACCACAGCACTCGGGGACACCACCACATCACTCAGTGACACCACCACAGCACTCGGGACACCACCACATCACTCAGGAACAACACCACATCACTCAGGGACACCACCACATCACTCAGGTCACCACTCAGGGACACCACCACATCACTCAGGGACACCACCACATCACTCAGAGACACCACCACATCACTCTGGGACGCCACCACATCACTCTGGGACACCACCACATCACTCAGGGGCACCACCACATCACTCGGGGGCACCACTACATCACTCGGAGGCACCACCACATCACTCGGGGGCACCACCACATCACTCGGGGGCACCACCACATCACTCGGGGGCACAACCACATCACTCAGGGGCACAACCACATCACTCGGGGGCACGACCACATCACTCGGGGACACCACCACATCTTTCGGCGACACCACCACATCACTCGGGGACACCACCACATCACTCGGGGACGCCACCACATCACTCTGGGACACCACCACATTGCTCAAGGGCACCACCACATCACTCAGGGACACCGCCACATCATTCAGGAACAACACCACATCACTCGGGGACACCACCACATCACTCTGGGACACCACCACATCACTCAGGGGCACCACCACATCACGCATGATCACCACCACATCACGCAGGATCACCACCACATCACTCAGGGACACCACCACATCACTCAGGAGCCCCACTCAGCGACACCACCACAATACTCGGGGATACCACCACATCACCTTGGGACACCACCACATCACACGGGGACACCACCCTGGGACACCGCCACATCACTCTGGGACACCACCACATCACTCTGGGACACCACCACATCACTCTGGGACACCACCACATCACCCTGGGACACCACCACATCACTCGGGAAAACCACCACATCACTCTGGGACACCACCACATCACTCTGGGACACCACCACATCACTCTGGGACACCACCACATCACTCTGGGACACCACCACATCACTCAGGGGCACCACTCAGGGACACCACCACATCACTCAGGTACACCACCACATCTCTCAGGGGCACCACTCAGGGACACCACCACGGGACACCACCACATCACTCAAGGACACCACCACATCACTCAAGGACACCACCACATCACTCTGGGACACCACCACATGTCTCTGGGACACCACCACATGTCTCTGGGACACCACCACATCACTCGGGGACACCACCACATCATTCGGGGACACCACCACATCACTCAGGGACACCACCACAGCACTCGGGGACACCACCATATCACTCAGGTCACCACTCAGGGGCACCACCACATCACTCGGGGACACCACCACATCACTCTGGGACACCACCACATCACTCTGGGACACCACCACATCACTCATGGGCACCACTCAGGGACAGCACTCGGGGACACCACCACATCACTCAGATCACCACTCAGGGGCACCACCACATCACTCGGGGACACCACCACATCTCTCGGGGACACCACCACATCACTCAGGGGCACCACTCAAGGACACACCACATCACTCAGAGACACCACCACATAACTCGGAGACACCACCACATCACTCGGAGACACCACCACATCACTCTGGGACACCACCACATCACTCGGGGACACCACCACATCACTCGGGGACACCACCACAGCACTCAGGGACACCACCACATCACTCAGGTCACCACTCAGGGGCACCACCACACCACTCAGGGGCACCACCACATCACTCGGGGACACCTCCACCTCACTCGGGGACACCACCACATCATTCGCACACACCACCACATCACTCGGGGACACCACTAGATCACTCGGGGACACCACCACATCACTCAGGAACACCACCACATCACTCAGGAACACCACCACATCACTCAAGGAACACCACCACATCACGCAGGAACACCACCACATCACGCAGGAACACCACCACATCACTCAGTAACACCACCACATCACTCTGGAACACTACCACATCACTCTGGAACACTACCACATCACTCAGGAACACTTCCACATCACTCAGGAACATCACCACATCACTCAGGGACACCACCAAATCACTCAGGGGCACCACTCAGGGACACAACCACATCACTCAAGGACACCACCACATCACTCAGAGACACCACCACATCACTCAGGGAAACCAGCACATCACTCAGAGACACCACCACATCACTCGGTGAACCCACCACATCATTTGGGGACACCACCACAGCACTCGGGGACACCACCACATCACTCAGGTCACCACTCAGGGGCACCACCACATCACTCGGGGACACCACTCAGGGGCACCACCACATCACTCGGGGACACCACCACATCTCTCGGGGACACCACCACATCACTCGGGGACACCACCACATCACTCGGGGACACCACCACAGCACTCCGGGACACGACCACATCACTCGGGGACACCACCACAGCACTCGGGGACACCACCACATCATTCGGGAACAACACCACATCACTCAGGGACACCACCACATCACTCAGGTCACCACTCAGGGACACCACTACATCACTCAGGGACACCACCACATCACTCAGGGACACCACCACATCACTCAGGAACACCACCACATCACTCAGGAACACCACCACATCACTCAGGAACACTACCACATCACTCAGGAACACCACCACATCACTCAGGAACATCACCACATCACTCAGGAACACCACCACATCACTCAGGAACATCACAACATCACTCAGGGACACCACCACATCACTCAGGGGCACCACTCAGGGACACCACCACATCACTCAAGGACACACCACCACATCACTCAGAGACACCACCACATCACTCGGGGACACCGCCACATCACTCAGGGAAACCAGCACATCACTCAGAGACACCACCACATCACTCAGGAACAACACCACATCCCTCTGGGACACCACCACATCACTCAAGGGCACCACCACATCACTCATGGGCACCACTCAGGGACACCACCACATCACTCAGGGACATAACCACATCACTCAGGGACACCACCACATCACTCAGGGACACCACCACATCACTCAGGGGCACCACTCAGGGACACCACCACATCACTCAAGGACACCACCACATCACTCGGAGACACCACCACATCACTCTGGGACACCACCACATCACTCTGGGACACAACCACATCACTCTGGGACACCACCACATCACTCTGGGACACCACCACATAACTCTGGGACACCACCACATCACTCTGGGACACCACCACATCACTCTGGGACACCACCACATCACTCTGGGACACCACCACATCACTCAGGGGCACCACTTAGGGACACCACCACATCACTCAGGGACACCACCACATCACTCAGGGGCACCACTCAGGGACACCACCACATCACTCAGGGGCACCACTCAGGGACACCACCACATCACTCAAGGACACCACCACATCACTCGGAGACACCACAACATCACTCGGAGACACCACCACATCACTCTGGGACACCACCACATCACTCTGGGACACCACCACATCACTCTGGGACACCACCACATCACTCTGGGACACCACCACATCACTCATGGACACCACCACATCACTCAGGTCACCACTCAGGGACACCACCACATCACTCGGGGACACCACCACATCACTCGGGGACACCACCACAGCACTCAGGGACACCACCACATCACTCAGGTCACCACTCAGGGGCACCACCACAGCACTCAGGGGCACCACCACATCACTCGGGGACACCTCCACATCACTCGGGGACACCACCACATCACTTGGGCACACCACCACATCACTCGGGGACACCACCACATCACTCGGGGACACCACCACATCACTCGGGGACACCACCACATCACTCGGGGACACCACCACATCACTCAGGAACACCACCACATCACTCAGGAACACCACCACATCACTCAAGGAACACCAACACATCACTCAGGAACACCACCACATCACTCAGGAACACCACCACATCACTCAGGAACACCACCACATCACTCAGGAACACTACCACACCACTCAGGAACACTACCATATCACTCAGGAACACAACCACATCACTCAGGAACACCACCACATCACTCAGGAATATCACCACATCACTCAGGGACACCACAACATCACTCAGGGGCACCACTCAGGGACACCACCACATCACTCAAGGACACCACCACATCACTCAGAGACACCACCACATCACTCGGAGACACCACCACATCACTTGGGGACACCACCACATCACTCAGGGAAACCAGCACATCACTCTGGGACACCACCACATCACTTGGAGACACCACAATATCACTCGGAGACACCACCACATCACTCTGGGACACCACCACATCACTCTGGGACACCACCACATCACTCTGGGACACCACCACATCACTCTGGGACACCACCACATCACTCTCGGACACCACCACATCACTCAGGGGCACCACTCAGGGACACCACCACATCACTCAGGTACACCACCACATCACTCAGGGGCACCACTCAGGGACACCACCACGGGACACCACCACATCACTCAAGGACACCACCACATCACTCAGAGACACCACCACATCACTCAGAGACACCACCACATCACTCGGAGACACACCCACATCAATCGGAGACACCACCACATCACTCTGGGACACCACCACATCACTCTGGGACACCACCACATCTCACTGGGACACCACCACATCACTCTGGGACACCACCACATGTCTCTGGGACACCACCACATCACTCGGGGACACCACCACATCACTCGGGGACACCACCACATCACTCGGGGACACCACCATATCACTCAGGGACACCACCACAGCACTCGGGGACACCACCATATCACTCAGGTCACCACTCAGGGGCACCACCACATCACTAGGGGACACCACCACATCACTCTGGGACACCACCACATCACTCTGGGACACCGCCACATCACTCGGGGACACCACCACATCGCTCAAGGGCACCACCACATCACTCAGGGACACCACCACATCATTCAGGAACAACACCACATCACTCAGGGACACCACCACATCACTCTGGGACACCACCACATCACTCAGGGGCACCACCACATCACGCAGGGGCACCACTCAGGCACACCACCACATCACTCAGGGACACCACCACATCACTCAGGGACACCACCGCATCACTCAAGGACACCACCACATCACCCAGGAACACCACCACATCACTCAGGAACACTACCACATCACTCAGGAACACTACAACATCGCTCAGGAACACCACCACATCACTCAGGAACACCACCACATCACTCAGGAACATCACCACATCACTCAGGGACACCACCACATCACTCAGGGGCACCACTCAGGGACACCACCACATCACTCAAGGACACCACCACATCACTCAGAGACACCACAACATCACTCAGAGACACCACCACATCACTCGGAGACACCACCACATCACTCGGAGACACCACCACATCACTCGGACACACCACCACATCACTCGGAGACACCACCACATCACTCGGAGACACCACCACATCACTCGGACACACCACCACATCACTCGGACACACCACCACATCACTCGGACACACCACCACATCACTCGGACACACCACCACATCACTCTGGGACACCACCACATCACTCTGGGACACCACCACATCACTCTGGGACACCACCACATCACTCGGGACACCACCACATCACTCAGGTCACCACTCAGGGACACCACCACATCACTCGGGAAACCCACCACATCACTCGGGGACACCACCACAGCACTCGGGGACACCACCACATCGCTCAGGTCACCACTCAGGGGCACCACCACATCACTCGTGACACCACCACATCTCTCGGGGACACCACCACATCACTCGGGGACACCACCACAGCACTCGGGGACACCACCACATCACTCGGTGACACCACCACAGCACTCGGGGACACCACCACATCACTCGGTGACACCACCACATCACTCGGTGACACCACCACAGCACTCGGGGACACCACCACATCACTCGGTGACACCACCACAGCACTCGGGGACACCACCACATCACTCAGGAACAACACCACATCACTCAGGGACACCACCACATCACTCAGGTCACCACTCAGGGACACCACCACATCACTCAGGGACACCACCACATCACTCAGAGACACCACCACATCACTCTGGGATGCCACCACATCACTCTGGGACACCACCACATCACTCAGGGGCACCACCACATCACTCGGGGGCACCACTACATCACTCGGGGGCACCACTACATCACTCGGAGGCACCACCACATCTCTCGGGGGCACCACCACATCACTCGGGGGCACCACCACATCACTCGGGGGCACGACCACATCACTCAGGGGCACAACCACATAACTCGGGGGCACGACCACATCACTCGGGGGCACCACATCACTCGGGGACACCACCACATCACTCAGGGACAACACCACATCACTCGGGGACACCACCACATCTTTCGGCGACACCACCACATCACTCGGGGACACCACCACGACATCACTCGGGGACGCCACCTCATCACTCTGGGACACCACCACATTGCGCAAGGGCACCACCACATCACTCAGGGACACCGCCAAATCATTCAGGAACAACACCACATCACTCGGGGACACCACCACATCACTCTGGGACACAACCACATCACTCAGGGGCACTACCACATCACGCAGGATCACCACCACATCACTCAGGGACACCACCACATCACTCAGGAGCCCCACTCAGCGACACCACCACAATACTCGGGGATACCACCACATCACCTTGGGACACCACCACATCACACGGGGACACCACCCTGGGACACCGCCACATCACTCTGGGACACCACCACATCACTCTGGGACACCACCACATCACCCTGGGACACCACCACATCACTCTGGGACACCACCACATCACTCGGGAAAACCACCACATCACTCTGGGACACCACCACATCACTCTGGGACACCACCACATCACTCAGGGGCACCACTCAGGGACACCACCACATCACTCAGGTACACCACCACATCACTCAGGGGCACCACTCAGGGACACCACCACGGGACACCACCACATCACTCGGGAAAACCACCACATCACTCTGGGACACCACCACATCACTCTGGGACACCACCACATCACTCTGGGACACCACCATAGCACTCAGGGACACCACCACATCACTCAGGTCACCACTCAGGGGCACCACCACAGCACTCAGGGGCACCACCACATCACTCGGGGACACCTCCACATCACTCGGGGACACCACCACATCACTTGGGCACACCACCACATCACTCGGGGACACCACCACATCACTCGGGGAAACCACCACATCACTCGGGGACACCACCACATCACTCGGGGACACCACCACATCACTCAGGAACACCACCACATCACCCAGGAACACCACCACATCACTCAAGGAACACCAACACATCACTCAGGAACACCACCACATCACTCAGGAACACCACCACATCACTCAGGAACACCACCACATCACTCAGGAACACTACCACATCACTCAGGAACACTACCATATCACTCAGGAACACAACCACATCACTCAGGAACACCACCACATCACTCAGGAACATCACCACATCACTAAGGAACACCACAACATCACTCAGGGGCACCACTCAGGGACACCACCACATCACTCAAGGACACCACCACATCACTCAGAGACACCACCACATCACTCAGAGACACCACCACATCACTTGGGGACACCACCACATCACTCAGGGAAACCAGCACATCACTCAGAGACACCACCTCATCACTCGGAGACACCTCAATATCACTCGGAGACACCACCACATCACTCTGGGACACCACCACATCACTCTGGGACACCACCACATCACTCTGGGACACCACCACATCACTCTGGGACACCACAATATCACTCGGAGACACCACCACATCACTCTGGGACACCACCACATCACTCTGGGACACCACCACATCACTCTGGGACACCACCACATCACTCTGGGACACCACCACATCACTCAAGGGCACCACTCAGGGACACCACCACATCACTCAGGTACACCACCACATCACTCAGGGGCACCACTCAGGGACACCACCACGGGACACCACCACATCACTCAAGGACACCACCACATCACTCAGAGACACCACCACATCACTCTGAGACACCACCACATCACTCGGAGACACACCCACATCAATCGGAGACACCACCACATCACTCTGGGACACCACCACATCACTCTGGGACACCACCACATCTCACTGGGACACCACCACATCACTCTGGGACACCACCACATCTCACTGGGACACCACCACATCCCTCTGGGACACCACCACATGTCTCTGGGACACCACCACATCACTCGGGGACACCACCACATCACTCGGGGACACCACCACATCACTCGGGGACACCACCATATCACTCAGGGACACCACCACAGCACTCGGGGACACCACCATATCACTCAGGTCACCACTCAGGGGCACCACCACATCACTAGGGGGCACCACCACATCACTCTGGGACACCACCACATCACTCTGGGACACCGCCACATCACTCGGGGACACCACCACATCGCTCAAGGGCACCACCACATCACTCAGGGACACCACCACATCATTCAGGAACAACACCACATCACTCAGGGACACCACCACATCACTCTGGGACACCACAACATCACTCAGGGGCACCACCACATCACGCAGGGGCACCACTCAGGCACACCACCACATCACTCAGGGACACCACCACATCACTCAGGGACACCACCACATCACTCAGGGACACCACCACATCACTCAAGGACACCACCACATCACCCAGGAACACCACCACATCACTCAGGAACACTACCACATCACTCAGGAACACTACCACATCGCTCAGGAACACCACCACATCACTCAGGAACACCACCACATCACTCAGGAACATCACCACATCACTCAGGGACACCACCACATCACTCAGGGGCACCACTCAGGGACACCACCACATCACTCAAGGACACCACCACATCACTCAGAGACACCACCACATCACTCTGGGACACCACCACATCACTCAGTGGCACCACTCATGGACACCACCACATCACTCAGGGACACCATCACATCACTCAGGGGCACCACTCAGGGACACCACCACATCACTCAGGGACACCACCACATCACTCATGGGCACCACTCAGGGACACCACCACATCACTCAAGGACACCACCACATCACTCAAGGACACACCACATCACTCAGAGACACCACCACATAACTCGGAGACACCACCACATCACTCGGAGACACCACCACATCACTCTGGGACACCACCACATCACTCTGGGACACCACCACATCACTCGGGGACACCACCACATCACTCGGGGACACCACCACAGCACTCAGGGACACCACCACATCACTCAGGTCACCACTCAGGGGCACCACCACATCACTCAGGGGCACCACCACATCACTCGGGGACACCTCCACATCACTCGGGGACACCACCACATTATTCGGGCACACCACCACATCACTCGGGCACACCACCACATCACTCGGGGACACCACCAGATCACTCGGGGACACCACCACATCACTCAGGAACACCACCACATCACTCAGGAACACCACCACATCACTCAAGGAACACCACCACATCACGCAGGAACACCACCACATCACTCTGGGACACCACCACATGTCTCTGGGACACCACCACATCACTCGGGGACACCACCACATCACTCGGGGACACCACCACATCACTCGGGGACACCACCATATCACTCAGGGACACCACCACAGCACTCGGGGACACCACCATATCACTCAGGTCACCACTCGGGGGCACCACCACATCACTAGGGGACACCACCACATCACTCTGGGACACCACCACATCACTCTGGGACACCGCCACATCACTCGGGGACACCACCACATCGCTCAAGGGCACCACCACATCACTCAGGGACACCACCACATCATTCAGGAACAACACCACATCACTCAGGGACACCACCACATCACTCTGGGACACCACCACATCACTCAGGGGCACCACCACATCACGCAGGGGCACCACTCAGGCACACCACCACATCACTCAGGGACACCACCACATCACTCAGGGACACCACCACATCACTCAAGGACACCACCACATCACCCAGGAACACCACCACATCACTCAGGAACACTACCACATCACTCAGGAACACTACCACATCGCTCAGGAACACCACCACATCACTCAGGAACACCACCACATCACTCAGGAACATTACCACATCACTCAGGGACACCACCACATCACTCAGGGGCACCACTCAGGGACACCACCACATCACTCAAGGACACCACCACATCACTCAGAGACACCACCACATCACTCAGAGACACCACCACATCACTCTGGGCCACCACCACATCACTCAGTGGCACCACTCATGGACACCACCACATCACTCAGGGACACCATCACATCACTCAGGGGCACCACTCAGGGACACCACCACATCACTCAGGGACACCACCACATCACTCAGGGGCACCACTCAGGGACACCACCACATCACTCAAGGACACCACCACATCACTCAAGGACACACCACAACACTCAGAGACACCACCACATAACTCGGAGACACCACCACATCACTCGGAGACACCACCACATCACTCTGGGACACCACCACATCACTCGGGGACACCACCACATCACTCGGGGACACCACCACAGCACTCAGGGACACCACCACATCACTCAGGTCACCACTCAGGGGCACCACCACACCACTCAGGGGCACCACCACATCACTCGGGGACACCTCCACATCACTCGGGGACACCACCACATCATTCGGGCACACCACCACATCACTCGGGGACACCACCAGATCACTCGGGGACACCACCACATCACTCACCACATCACTCAGGAACACCACCACATCACTCAGGAACACCACCACATCACTCAAGGAACACCACCACATCACGCAGGAACACCACCACATCACGCAGGAACACCACCACATCACTCAGTAACACCACCACATCACTCTGGAACACTACCACATCACTCTGGAACACTACCACATCACTCAGGAACACTACCACATCACTCAGGAACATCACCACATCACTCAGGGACACCACCAAATCACTCAGGGGCACCACTCAGGGACACAACCACATCACTCAAGGACACCACCACATCACTCAGAGACACCACCACATCACTCAGGGAAACCAGCACATCACTCAGAGACACCACCACATCACTCGGTGAACCCACCACATCATTTGGGGACACCACCACAGCACTCGGGGACACCACCACATCACTCAGGTCACCACTCAGGGGCACCACCACATCACTCGGGGACACCACTCAGGGGCACCACCACATCACTCGGGGACACCACCACATCTCTCGGGGACACCACCACATCACTCGGGGACACCACCACATCACTCGGGGACACCACCACATCACTCGGGGACACCACCACAGCATTTGGGGACACGACCACATCACTCGGGGACACCACCACAGCACTCGGGGACACCACCACATCATTCGGGAACAACACCACATCACTCAGGGACACCACCACATCACTCAGGTCACCACTCAGGGACACCACTACATCACTCAGGGACACCACCACATCACTCAGGGACACCACCACATCACTCAGGAACACCACCACATCACTCAGGAACACCACCACATCACTCAGGAACACTACCACATCACTCAAGAACACCACCACATCACTCAGGATCATCACCACATCACTCAGGAACACCACCACATCACTCAGGAACATCACAACATCACTCAGGGACACCACCACATCACTCAGGGGCACCACTCAGGGACACCACCACATCACTCAAGGACACACCACCACATCACTCAGAGACACCACCACATCACTCGGGGACACCGCCACATCACTCAGGGAAACCAGCACATCATTCAGAGACACCACCACATCACTCAGGAACAACACCACATCACTCTGGGACACCACCACATCACTCAAGGGCACCACCACATCACTCATGGGCACCACTCAGGGACACAACCACACCACTCAGGGACATTACCACATCACTCAGGGACACCACCACATCACTCAGGGACACCACCACATCACTCAGGGGCACCACTCAGGGACACCACCACATCACTCAAGGACACCACCACATCACTCGGAGACACCACCACATCACTCGGAGACACCACCACATCACTCGGAGACACCACCACATCACTCGGAGACACCACCACATCACTCTGGTACACAACCACATCACTCTGGGACACCACCACATCACTCTGGGACACCACCACATCACTCTGGGACACCACCACATCACTCTGGGACACCACCACAACACTCTGGGACACCACCACATCACTCTGGGACACCACCACATCACTCAGGGGCACCACTTAGGGACACCACCACATCACTCAGGGACACCACCACATCACTCAGGGGCACCACTCAGGGACACCATCACATCACTCAGGGGCACCACTCAGGGACACCACCACATCACTCAAGGACACCACCACATCACTCGGAGACACCACAACATCACTCGGAGACACCACCACATCACTCTGGGACACCACCACATCACTCTGGGACACCACCACATCACTCTGGGACACCACCACATCACTCTGGGACACCACCACATCACTCGTGGACACCAGCACATCACTCAGGTCACCACTCAGGGACACCACCACATCACTCGGGGACACCACCACATCACTCGGGGACACCACCACAGCACTCAGGGACACCACCACATCACTCAGGTCACCACTCAGGGGCACCACCACAGCACTCGGGGGCACCACCACATCACTCGGGGACACCTCCACATCACTCGGGGACACCACCACATCACTTGGGCACACCACCACATCACTCGGGGACATCACCACATCACTCGGGGACACCACCACATCACTCGGGGACACCACCACATCACTCGGGGACACCACCACATCACTCAGGAACACCACCACATCACTCAGGAACACCACCACATCACTCAAGGAACACCAACACATCACTCAGGAACACCACCACATCACTCAGGAACACCACCACATCACTCAGGAACACCACCACATCACTCAGGAACACTACCATATCACTCAGGAACACAACCACATCACTCAGGAACACCACCACATCACTCAGGAACATCACCACATCACTCAGGGACACCACAACATCACTCAGGGGCACCACTCAGGGACACCACCACATCACTCAAGGACACCACCACATCACTCAGAGACACCACCACATCACTCAGAGACACCACCACATCACTTGGGGACACCACCACATCACTCAGGGAAACCAGCACATCACTCAGAGACACCACCACATCACTCGGAGACACCACAATATCACTCGGAGACACCACCACATCACTCTGGGACACCACCACATCACTCTGGAACACCACCACATCACTTTGGGACACCACCACATCACTCTGGGACACCACCACATCACTCAGGGGCACCACTCAGGGACACCACCACATCACTCAGGTACACCACCACATCACTCAGGGGCACCACTCAGGGACACCACCACGGGACACCACCACATCACTCAAGGACACCACCACATCACTCAGAGACACCACCACATCACTCAGAGACACCACCACATCACTCGGAGACACCACCACATCACTCGGACACACCACCACATCACTCGGAGACACCACCACATCACTCGGAGACACCACCACATCACTCGGACACACCACCACATCACTCGGACACACCACCACATCACTCGGACACACCACCACATCACTCGGACACACCACCACATCACTCGGACACACCACCACATCACTCTGGGACACCACCACATCACTCTGGGACACCACCACATCACTCAGGTCACCACTCAGGGGCACCACCACACCACTCAGGGGCACCACCACATCACTCGGGGACACCTCCACATCACTCGGGCACACCACCACATCATTCGGGCACACCACAACATCACTCGGGGACACCACCAGATCACTCGGGGACACCACCACATCACTCAGGAACACCACCACATCACTCAGGAACACCACCACATCACTCAAGAAACACCACCACATCACGCAGGAACACCACCACATCACTCTGGGACACCACCACATGTCTCTGGGACACCACCACATCACTCGGGGACACCACCACATCACTCGGGGACACCACCACATCACTCGGGGACACCACCATATCACTCAGGGACACCACCACAGCACTCGGGGACACCACCATATCACTCAGGTCACCACTCAGGGGCACCACCACATCACTAGGGGACACCACCACATCACTCTGGGACACCACCACATCACTCTGGGACACCGCCACATCACTCGGGGACACCACCACATCGCTCAAGGGCACCACCACATCACTCAGGGACACCACCACATCATTCAGGAACAACACCACATCACTCAGGGACACCACCACATCACTCTGGGACACCACCACATCACTCAGGGGCACCACCACATCACGCAGGGGCACCACTCAGGCACACCACCACATCATTCAGGGACACCACCACATCACTCAGGGACACCACCACATCACTCAAGGACACCACCACATCACCCAGGAACACCACCACATCACTCAGGAACACTACCACATCACTCAGGAACACTACCACATCGCTCAGGAACACCACCACATCACTCAGGGGCACCACTCAGGGACACCACCACATCACTCAAGGACACCACCACATCACTCAGAGACACCACCACATCACTCAGAGACACCACCACATCACTCTGGGCCACCACCACATCACTCAGTGGCACCACTCATGGACACCACCACATCACTCAGGGACACCATCACATCACTCAGGGGCACCACTCAGGGACACCACCACATCACTCAGGGACACCACCACATCACTCAGGGGCACCACTCAGGGACACCACCACATCACTCAAGGACACCACCACATCACTCAAGGACACACCACATCACTCAGAGACACCACCACATAACTCAGAGACACCACCACATCACTCGGAGACACCACCACATCACTCGGAGACACCACCACATCACTCTGGGACACCACCACATCACTCGGGGACACCACCACATCACTCGGGGACACCACCACAGCACTCAGGGACACCACCACATCACTCAGGTCACCACTCAGGGGCACCACCACACCACTCAGGGGCACCACCACATCACTCGGGGACACCTCCACATCACTCGGGGACACCACCACATCATTCGGGCACACCACCACATCACTCGGGGACACCACCAGATCACTCGGGGACACCACCACATCACTCAGGAACACCACCACATCACTCAGGAACACCACCACATCACTCAAGGAACACCACCACATCACGCAGGAACACCACCACATCACGCAGGAACACCACCACATCACTCAGTAACACCACCACATCACTCTGGAACACTACCACATCACTCTGGAACACTACCACATCACTCAGGAATTACCACATCACTCAGGAACATCACCACATCACTCAGGGACACCACCAAATCACTCAGGGGCACCACTCAGGGACACAACCACATCACTCAAGGACACCACCACATCACTCAGAGACACCACCACATCACTCAGGGAAACCAGCACATCACTCCGAGACACCACCACATCACTCGGTTAACCCACCACATCATTTGGGGACACCACCACAGCACTCGGGGACACCACCACATCACTCAGGTCACCACTCAGGGGCACCACCACATCACTCGGGGACACCACTCAGGGGCACCACCACATCACTCGGGGACACCACCACATCTCTCGGGGACACCACCACATCACTCGGGGACACCACCACATCACTCGGAGACACCACCACATCACTCGGAGACACCACCACATCACTCTGGGACACCACCACATCACTCTGGGACACAACCACATCACTCGGACACACCACCACATCACTCGGACACACCACCACATCACTCGGACACACCACCACATCACTCGGACACACCACCACATCACTCGGACACACCACCACATCACTCGGACACACCACCACATCACTCTGGGACACCACCACATCACTCTGGGACACCACCACATCACTCTGGGACACCACCACATCACTCTGGGACACCACCACATCACTCTGGGACACCACCACATCACTCGGGACACCACCACATCACTCAGGTCACCACTCAGGGACACCACCACATCACTCAGGAAACCCACCACATCACTCTGGGACACCACCACAGCACTCGGGGACACCACCACATCGCTCAGGTCACCACTCAGGGGCACCACCACATCACTCGGGACACCACCACATCTCTCGGGGACACCACCACATCACTCGGGGACACCACCACAGCACTCGGGGACACCACCACATCACTCAGGAACAACACCACATCACTCAGGGACACCACCACATCACTCAGGTCACCACTCAGGGACACCACCACATCACTCAGGGACACCACCACATCACTCAGAGACACCACCACATCACTCAGGGACGCCACCACATCACTCTGGGACACCACCACATCACTCAGGGGCACCACCACATCACTCGGGGGCACCACTACATCACTCGGGGGCACCACTACATCACTCGGAGGCACCACCACATCTCTCGGGGGCACCACCACATCACTCGGGGGCACCACCACATCACTCGGGGGCACAACCACATCACTCGGGGGCACAACCACATCACTCAGGGGCACAACCACATCACTCGGGGGCACGACCACATCACTCGGGGACACCACCACATCTTTCGGCGACACCACCACATCACTCGGGGACACCACCACATCACTCGGGGACGCCACCACATCACTCAGGGACACCGCCACATCATTCAGGAACAACACCACATCACTCGGGGACACCACCACATCACTCTGGGACACCACCACATCACTCAGGGGCACCACCACATCACGCAGGATCACCACCACATCACTCAGGGACACCACCACATCACTCAGGAGCCCCACTCAGCGACACCACCACAATACTCGGGGATACCACCACATCACCTTGGGACACCACCACATCACACGGGGACACCACCCTGGGACACCTCCACATCACTCTGGGACACCACCACATCACTCTGGGACACCACCACATCACCCTGGGACACCACCACATCACTCTGGGAGACCACCACATCACTCGGGAAAACCACCACATCACTCTGGGACACCACCACATCACTCTGGGACACCACCACATCACTCTGGGACACCACCACATCACTCAGGGGCACCACTCAGGGACACCACCACATCACTCAGGTACACCACCACATCTCTCAGGGGCACCACTCAGGGACACCACCACGGGACACCACCACATCACTCAAGGACACCACCACATCACTCAAGGACACCACCACATCACTCTGGGACACCACCACATGTCTCTGGGACACCACCACATGTGTCTGGGACACCACCACATCACTCGGGGACACCACCACATCATTCGGGGACACCACCACATCACTCAGGGACACCACCACAGCACTCGGGGACACCACCATATCACTCAGGTCACCACTCAGGGGCACCACCACATCACTCGGGGACACCACCACATCACTCTGGGACACCACCACATCACTCTGGGACACCACCACATCACTCATGGGCACCACTCAGGGACAGCACTCGGGGACACCACCACATCACTCAGATCACCACTCAGGGGCACCACCACATCACTCGGGGACACCACCACATCTCTCGGGGACACCACCACATCACTCGGGGACACCACCACATCACTCGGGGACACCACCACATCACTCGGGGACACCGCCACATCACTCGGGGACACCACCACAGCACTCGGGGACACCACATCACTCAGGAACAACACCACATCACTCAGGGACACCACCACATCACTCAGGGACACCACCACATCACTCAGGGACACCACCACATCACTCAGAGACACCACCACATCACTCTGGGACGCCACCACATCACTCTGGGACGCCACCACATCTCTCTGGGATGCCACCACATCACTCTGGGATGCCACCACATCACTCAGGGGCACCACTACATCACTCAGGGGCACCACTACATCACTCGGAGGCACCACCACATCTCTCGGGGGCACCACCACATCACTCGGGGGCACCACCACATCACTCGGGGGCACGACCACATCACTCGGGGCACAACCACATCACTCGGGGACACCACCACATCACTCGTGGGCACCACATCACTCGGGGACACCACCACATCACTCAGGGACACCACCACATCACTCGGGGACACCCCCACATCACTCGGCGACACCACCACATCACTCGGGGACACCACCACATCACTCGGGGATGCCACCACATCACTCGGGGACACCGCCACATCACTCGGGGACACCGCCACATCACTCAAGGGCACCACCACATCACTCAGGGACACCACCACATCATTCAGGAACAACACCACATCACTCAGGGACACCACCACATCACTCTGGGACACCACCACATCACTCAGGGGCACCACCACATCACGCAGGATCACCACCACATCACTCAGGGACACCACCACATCACTCAGGAGCCCCACTCAGCGACACCACCACAATACTCGGGGATACCACCACATCACCTTGGGACACCACAACATCACACGGGGACACCACCCTGGGACACCGCCACATCACTCTGGGACACCACCACATCACTCTGGGACACCACCACATCACCCTGGGACACCACCACATCACTCTGGGACACCACCACATCACTCGGGAAAACCACCACATCACTCTGGGACACCACCACATCACTCTGGGACACCACCACATCACTCTGGGACACCACCACATCACTCTGGGACACCACCACATCACTCAGGGGCACCACTCAGGGACACCACCACATCACTCAGGTACACCACCACATCACTCAGGGGCACCACTCAGGGACACCACCACGGGACACCACCACATCACTCAAGGACACCACCACATCACTCAAGGACACCACCACATCACTCTGGGACACCACCACATCACTCTGGGACACCACCACATGTCTCTGGGACACCACCACATGTCTCTGGGACACCACCACATGTCTCTGGGACACCACCACATCACTCGGGGACACCACCACATCACTCGGGGACACCACCACATCACTCTGGGACACCACCACATCACCCTGGGACACCACCACATCACCCTGGGACACCGCCACATCACTCTGGGACACCACCACATCACTCTGGGACACCACCACATCACCCTGGGACACCACCACATCACTCTGGGACACCACCACATCACTCTGGGACACCACCACATCACCCGGGAAAACCACCACATCACTCTGGGACACCACCACATCACTCTGGGACACCACCACATCACTCTGGGACACCACCACATGTCTCTGGGACACCACCACATCACTCGGGGACACCACCACATCACTCGGGGACACCACCACATCACTCAGGGACACCACCACAGCACTCGGGGACACCACCATATCACTCAGGTCACCACTCAGGGGCACCACCACATCACTCGGGGACACCACCACATCACTCTGGGACACCACCACATCACTCTGGGACACCACCACATCACTCATGGGCACCACTCAGGGACACCACCACATCACTCAGGGACACCACCACATCACTCAGGGGCACCACTCAGGCACACCACCACATCACTCAGGGACACCACCACATCACTCAGGGACACCACCACATCACTCAAGGACACCACCACACCACTCGGAGACACCACCACATCACTCGGAGACACCACCACATCACTCGGACACACCACCACATCACTCGGAGACACCACCACATCACTCGGAGACACCACCACATCACTCGGAGACACCACCACATCACTCTGACACACCACCACATCACTCGGACACACCACCACATCACTCGGACACACCACCACATCACTCGGACACACCACCACAGCACTCGGGGACACCACCACATCACTCAGGAACAACACCACATCACTCAGGGACACCACCACATCACTCAGGTCACCACTCAGGGACACCACCACATCACTCAGGGACACCACCACATCACTCAGAGACACCACCACATCACTCTGGGATGCCACCACATCACTCTGGGACACCACCACATCACTCAGGGGCACCACCACATCACTCGGGGGCACCACTACATCACTCGGGGGCACCACTACATCACTCGGAGGCACCACCACATCTCTCGGGGGCACCACCACATCACTCGGGGGCACCACCACATCACTCGGGGGCTTGACCACATCACTCAGGGGCACAACCACATCACTCGGGGGCACGACCACATCACTCGGGGGCACCACATCACTCGGGGACACCACCACATCACTCAGGGACAACACCACATCACTCGGGGACACCACCACATCTTTCGGCGACACCACCACATCACTCGGGGACACCACCACGACATCACTCGGGGACGCCACCTCATCACTCTGGGACACCACCACATTGCTCAAGGGCACCACCACATCACTCAGGGACACCGCCACATCATTCAGGAACAACACCACATCACTCGGGGACACCACCACATCACTCTGGGACACCACCACATCACTCAGGGGCACCACCACATCACGCAGGATCACCACCACATCACTCAGGGACACCACCACATCACTCAGGAGCCCCACTCAGCGACACCACCACAATACTCGGGGATACCACCACATCACCTTGGGACACCACCACATCACACGGGGACACGACCCTGGGACACCGCCACATCACTCTGGGACACCACCACATCACTCTGGGACACCACCACATCACCCTGGGACACCACCACATCACTCTGGGACACCACCACATCACTCGGGAAAACCACATCACTCTGGAACACCACCACATCACTCTGGGACACCACCACATCACTCTGGGACACCACCACATCACTCAGGGGCACCACTCAGGGACACCACCACATCACTCAGGTACACCACCACATCACTCTGGGACACCACCACATCACCCTGGGACACCACCACATCACTCTGGGACACCACCACATCACTCGGGAAAACCACCACATCACTCTGGAACACCACCACATCACTCTGGGACACCACCACATCACTCTGGGACACCACCACATCACTCAGGGGCATCACTCAGGGACACCACCACATCACTCAGGGGCACCACTCAGGCACACCACCACATCACTCAGGGACACCACCACATCACTCAGGGACACCACCACATCACTCAAGGACACCACCACAACACTCGGAGACACCACCACATCACTCGGAGACACCACCACATCACTCGGAGACACCACCACATCACTCGGACACACCACCACATCACTCGGACACACCACCACATCACTCGGAGACACCACCACATCACTCGGAGACACCACCACATCACTCTGACACACCACCACATCACTCGGACACACCACCACATCACTCGGACACACCACCACATCACTCGGACACACCACCACAGCACTCGGGGACACCACCACATCACTCAGGAACAACACCACATCACTCAGGGACACCACCACACCACTCAGGTCACCACTCAGGGACACCACCACATCACTCAGGGACACCACCACATCACTCAGAGACACCACCACATCACTCTGGGATGCCACCACATCACTCTGGGACACCACCACATCACTCAGGGGCACCACCACATCACTCGGGGGCACCACTACATCACTCGGGGGCACCACTACATCACTCGGAGGCACCACCACATCTCTCGGGGGCACCACCACATCACTCGGGGGCACCACCACATCACTCGGGGGCACGACCACATCACTCAGAGGCACAACCACATCACTCGGGGGCACGACCACATCACTCGGGGGCACCACATCACTCGGGGACACCACCACATCACTCAGGGACAACACCACATCACTCGGGGACACCACCACATCTTTCGGCGACACCACCACATCACTCGGGGACACCACCACGACATCACTCGGGGACGCCACCTCATCACTCTGGGACACCACCACATTGCTCAAGGGCACCACCACATCACTCAGGGACACCGCCACATCATTCAGGAACAACACCACATCACTCGGGGACACCACCACATCACTCTGGGACACCACCACATCACTCAGGGGCACCACCACATCACGCAGGATCACCACCACATCACTCAGGGACACCACCACATCACTCAGGAGCCCCACTCAGCGACACCACCACAATACTCGGGGATACCACCACATCACCTTGGGACACCACCACATCACACGGGGACACGACCCTGGGACACCGCCACATCACTCTGGGACACCACCACATCACTCTGGGACACCACCACATCACCCTGGGACACCACCACATCACTCTGGGACACCACCACATCACTCGGGAAAACCACCACATCACTCTGGAACACCACCACATCACTCTGGGACACCACCACATCACTCTGGGACACCACCACATCACTCAGGGGCACCACTCAGGGACACCACCACATCACTCAGGTACACCACCACATCACTCAGGGGCACCACTCAGGGACACGTCCACGGGACACCACCACATCACTCAAGGACACCACCACATCACTCAAGGACACCACCACATCACTCTGGGACACCACCACATCACTCTGGGACACCACCACATGTCTCTGGGACACCACCATATGTCTCTGGGACACCACCACATCACTCGGGGACACCACCACATCACTCGGGGACACCACCACATCACTCGGGGACACCACCATATCACTCAGGTCACGACTCAGGGGCACCACCACATCACTCGGGGACACCACCACATCACTCTGGGACACCACCACATCACTCTGGGACACCACCACATCACTCATGGGCACCACTCAGGGACACCACCACATCACTCAGGGACACCACCACATCACTCAGGGGCACCACTCAGGCACACCACCACATCACTCAGGGACACCACCACATCACTCAGGGACACCACCACATCACTCAAGGACACCACCACAACACTCAGAGACACCACCACATCACTCGGAGACACCACCACATCACTCGGAGACACCACCACATCACTCGGAGACACCACCACATCACTCGGAGACACCACCACATCACTCAGGTCACCACTCAGGGACACCACCACATCACTCGGGGAACCCACCACATCACTCAGGGACACCACCACAGCACTCGGGGACACCACCACATCACTCAGATCACCACTCAGGGGCACCACCACATCACTCGGGGACACCACCACATCTCTCGGGGACACCACCACATCACTCGGGGACACCACCACATCACTCGGGGACACCACCACATCACTCGGGGACACCGCCACATCACTCGGGGACACCACCACAGCACTCGGGGACACCACCACATCACTCAGGAACAACACCACATCACTCAGGGACACCACCACATCACTCAGGGACACCACCACATCACTCTGGGACGCCACCACATCACTCTGGGACGCCACCACATCACTCTGGGATGCCACCACATCACTCTTGGATGCCACCACATCACTCAGGGGCACCACTACATCACTCAGGGGCACCACTACATCACTCGGAGGCACCACCACATCTCTCGGGGGCACCTCCACATCACTCGGGGGCACCACCACATCACTCGGGGGCACGACCACATCACTCGGAGACACACCCACATCAATCGGAGACACCACCACATCACTCTGGGACACCACCACATCACTCTGGGACACCACCACATCTCACTAGGACACCTCCACATCACTCTGGGACACCACCACATCACTCTGGGACACCACCACATGTCTCTGGGACACCACCACATCACTCGGGGACACCACCACATCACTCGGGGACACCACCACATCACTCGGGGACACCACCATATCACTCAGGGACACCACCACAGCACTCGGGGACACCACCATATCACTCAGGTCACCACTCAGGGGCACCACCACATCACTAGGGGACACCATCACATCACTCTGGGACACCACCACATCACTCTGGGACACCGACACATCACTCGGGGACACCACCACATCGCTCAAGGGCACCACCACATCACTCAGGGACACCACCACATCATTCAGGAACAACACCACATCACTCAGGGACACCACCACATCACTCTGGGACACCACCACATCACGCAGGGGCACCACTCAGGCACACCACCACATCACTCAGGGACACCACCACATCACTCAGGGACACCACCACATCACTCAAGGACACCACCACATCACCCAGGAACACCACCACATCACTCAGGAACACTACCACATCACTCAGGAACACTACCACATCACTCAGGAACACTACCACATCGCTCAGGAACACCACCACATCACTCAGGAACACCACCACATCACTCAGGAACATCACCACATCACTCAGGGGCACCACTCAGGGACACCACCACATCACTCAAGGACACCACCACATCACTCAGAGACACCACCACATAACTCAGAGACACCACCACATCACTCGGACACACCACCACATCACTCGGAGACACCACCACATCACTCCGACACACCACCACATCACTCGGACACACCACCACATCACTCGGACACACCACCACATCACTCTGGGACACCACCACATCACTCTGGGACACCACCACATCACTCTGGGACACCACCACATCACTCTGGGACACCACCACATCACTCGGGACACCACCACATCACTCAGGGGCACCACTCAGGGACACCACCACATCACTCAGGTACACCACCACATCACTCAGGGGCACCACTCAGGGACACCACCACGGGACACCACCACATCACTCAAGGACACCACCACATCACTCAAGGACACCACCACATCACTCTGGGACACCACCACATGTCTCTGGGACACCACCAAATGTCTCTGGGACACCACCACATCACTCGGGGACACCACCACATCACTCAGGGACACCACCACAGCACTCGGGGACACCACCACATCACTCAAGGACACCACCACATCACTCAAGGACACCACCACATCACTCTGGGACACCACCACATGTCTCTGGGACACCACCACATGTCTCTGGGACACCACCACATCACTCGGGGACACCACCACATCACTCAGGGGCACCACCACATCACTCGGGGACACCACCACATCACTCTGGGACACCACCACATCACTCTGGGACACCACCACATCACTCATGGGCACCACTCAGGGACACCACCACATCACTCAGGGACACCACCACATCACTCAGGGGCACCACTCAGGCACACCACCACATCACTCAGGGACACCACCACATCACTCAGGGACACCACCACATCACTCAAGGACACCACCACAACACTCAGAGACACCACCACATCACTCGGAGACACCACCACATCACTCGGAGACACCACCACATCACTCGGAGACACCACCACATCACTCAGGTCACCACTCAGGGACACCACCACATCACTCGGGGAACCCACCACATCACTCGGGGACACCACCACAGCACTCGGGGACACCACCACATCACTCAGATCACCACTCAGGGGCACCACCACATCACTCGGGGACACCACCACATCTCTCGGGGACACCACCACATCACTCGGGGACTCCACCACATCACTCGGGGGCACGACCATATCACTCGGGGACACCGCCACATCACTCGGGGACACCACCACATGATTTGGGGACACCACCACATCACTCAGGAACAACACCACATCACTCAGGGACGGCACCACATCACTCTGGGATGCCACCACATCACTCTTGGATGCCACCACATCACTCAGGGGCACCACTATATCACTCAGGGGCACCACTACATCACTCGGAGGCACCACCACATCTCTCGGGGGCACCTCCACATCACTCGGGGGCACCACCACATCACTCGGGGGCACGACCACATCACTCGGAGACACACCCACATCAATCGGAGACACCACCACATCACTCTGGGACACCACCACATCACTCTGGGACACCACCACATCTCACTGGGACACCTCCACATCACTCTGGGACACCACCACATCACTCTGGGACACCACCACATGTCTCTGGGACACCACCACATCACTCGGGGACACCACCACATCACTCGGGGACACCACCACATCACTCGGGGACACCACCACATCACTCGGGGACACCACCATATCACTCAGGGACACCACCACAGCACTCGGGGACACCACCATATCACTCAGGTCACCACTCAGGGGCACCACCACATCACTAGGGGACACCACCACATCGCTCAAGGGCACCACCACATCACTCAGGGACACCACCACATCATTCAGGAACAACACCACATCACTCAGGGACACCACCACATCACTCGGGGACACCACCACATCACTCAGGGACACCACCACATCACTCAAGGACACCACCACATCACCCAGGAACACCACCACATCACTCAGGAACACTACCACATCACTCAGGAACACTACCACATCACTCAGGAACACTACCACATCGCTCAGGAACACCACCACATCACTCAGGAACACCACCACATCACTCAGGAACATCACCACATCACTCAGGGACACCACCACATCACTCAGGGGCACCGCTCAGGGACACCACCACATCACTCAAGGACACCACCACATCACTCAGAGATACCACCACATCACTCAGAGATACCACCACATCACTCAGAGACACCACCACATCACTCGTAGACACCACCACATCACTCGTAGACACCACCACATCACTCGGAGACACCACCACATCACTCGGACACACCACCACATCACTCGGAGACACCACCACATCACTCCGACACACCACCACATCACTCGGACACACCACCACATCACTCAAGGACACCACCACATAACTCAGAGATACCACCACATCACTCAGAGACACCACCACATCACTCGTAGACACCACCACATCACTCAGAGACACCACCACATCACTCGGACACACCACCACATCACTCGGAGACACCACCACATCACTCGGAGACACCACCACATCACTCCGACACACCACCACATCACTCGGACACACCACCACATCACTCGGACACACCACCACATCACTCTGGGACACCACCACATCACTCTGGGACACCACCACATCACTCTGGGACACCACCACATCACTCGGGACACCACCACATCACTCAGGTCACCACTCAGGGACACCACCACATCACTCGGGAAACCCACCACATCACTCGGGGACACCACCACAGCACTCGGGGACACCACCACATCGCTCAGGTCACCACTCAGGGGCACCACCACATCACTCGAAACACCACCACATCTCTCGGGGACACCACCACATCACTCGGGGACACCACCACAGCACTCGGGGACACCACCACATCACTCAGTGACACCACCACAGCACTCGGGGACACCACCACATCACTCAGGAACAACACCACATCACTCAGGGACACCACCACATCACTCAGGTCACCACTCAGGGACACCACCACATCACTCAAGGACACCACCACATCACTCGGGAAACCCACCACATCACTCGGGGATACCACCACAGCACTCGGGGACACCACCACATCGCTCAGGTCACCACTCAGGGGCACCACCACATCACTCGGGGACACCACCACATCTCTCGGGGACACCACCACATCACTCGGGGACACCACCACATCACTCGGGGACACCACCACATCACTCTGGGACACCGCCACATCACTCGGGGACACCACCACAGCACTCGGGGATACCACCACATCACTCAGGAACAACACCACATCACTCAGGGACACCACCACATCACTCAGGGACACCACCACATCACTCAGAGACACCACCACATCACTCTGGGACGCCACCACATCACTCTGGGACGCCACCACATCACTCTGGGATGCCACCACATCACTCTGGGATGCCACCACATCACTCAGGGGCACCACTACATCACTCAGGGGCACCACTACATCACTCGGAGGCACCACTTCATCTCTCGGGGGCACCACCACATCACTCGGGGGCACCACCACATCACTCTGGGACACCACCACATCACTCGGGGACGCCACCACATCGCTCTGGGACACCACCACATTGCTCAAGGGCACCACCACATCACTCAGGGACACCGCCACATCATTCAGGAACAACACCACATCACTCGGGGACACCACCACATCACTCTGGGACACCACCACATCACTCTGGGACACCACCACATCACTCAGGGGCACCACCACATCACGCAGGATCACCACCACATCACTCAGGGACACCACCACATCACTCAGGAGCCCCACTCGGCGACACCACCACAATACTCGGGGATACCACCACATCACCTTGGGACACCACCACATCACACGTGGACACCACCCTGGGACACCGCCACATCAATCTGGGACACCACCACATCACTCTGGGACACCACCACATCACCCTGGGACACCACCACATCACTCTGGGACACCACCACATCACTCGGGAAAACCACCACATCACTCTGGGACACCACCACATCACTCTGGGACACCACCACATCACTCTGGGACACCACCACATCACTCAGGGGCACCACTCAGGGACACCACCACATCACTCAGGTACACCACCACATCTCTCAGGGGCACCACTCAGGGACACCACCACAGGACACCACCACATCACTCAAGGACACCACCACATCACTCAAGGACACCACCACATCACTCTGGGACACCACCACATGTCTCTGGGACACCACCACATGTCTCTGGGACACCACCACATCACTCGGGGACACCACCACATCACTCGGGGACACCACCACATCACTCAGGGACACCACCACAGCACTCTGGGACACCACCATATCACTCAGGTCACCACTCAGGGGCACCACCACATCACTCGGGGACACCACCACATCACTCTGGGACACCACCACATCACTCTGGGACACCACCACATCACTCATGGGCACCACTCAGGGACACCACCACATCACTCAGGGACACCACCACATCACTCAGGGACACCACCACATCACTCAGGGGCACCACTCAGGCACACCACCACATCACTCAGGGACACCACCACATCACTCAGGGACACCACCACATCACTCAAGGACACCACCACAACACTCGGAGACACCACCAAATCACTCGGAGACACCACCACATCACTCGGAGACACCACCACATCACTCGGAGACACCACCACATCACTCAGGTCACCACTCAGGGACACCACCACATCACTCGGGGAACCCACCACATCACTCGGGGACACCACCACAGCACTCGGGGACACCACCACATCACTCAGATCACCACTCAGGGGCACCACCACATCACTCGGGGACACCACCACATCTCTCGGGGACACCACCACATCACTCGGGGACACCACCACATCACTCGGGGACACCGCCACATCACTCGGGGACACCGCCACATCACTCGGGGACACCACCACAGCACTCGGGGACACCACCACATCACTCAGGAACAACACCACATCACTCAGGGACACCATAACATCACTCAGGGACACCACCACATCACTCAGAGACACCACCACATCACTCTGGGACGCCACCACATCACTCTGGGACGCCACCACATCACTCTGGGATGCCACCACATCACTCTGGGATGCCACCACATCACTCAGGGGCACCACTACATCACTCAGGGGCACCACTACATCACTCGGAGGCACCACCACATCTCTCGGGGGCACCACCACATCACTCGGGGGCACCACCACATCACTCAAGGACACCACCACATCACCCAGGAACACCACCACATCACTCAGGAACACTACCACATCACTCAGGAACACTACCACATCGCTCAGGAACACCACCACATCACTCAGGAACACCACCACATCACTCAGGAACATCACCACATCACTCAGGGACACCACCACATCACTCAGGGGCACCACTCAGGGACACCACCACATCACTCAAGGACACCACCACATCACTCAGAGACACCACCACATCACTCAGAGACACCACCACATCACTCAGAGACACCACCACATCACTCGGAGACATCACCACATCACTCGGAGACATCACCACATCACTCGGAGACACCACCACATCACTCGGACACACCACCACATCACTCGGAGACACCACCACATCACTCGGAGACACCACCACATCACTCGGAGACACCACCACATCACTCAGACACACCACCACATCACTCGGACACACCACCACATCACTCGGACACACCACCACATCACTCTGGGACACCACCACATCACTCGGGACACCACCACATCACTCAGGTCACCACTCAGGGACACCACCACATCACTCGGGAAACCCACCACATCACTCGGGGACACCACCACAGCACTCGGGGACACCACCACATCGCTCAGGTCACCACTCAGGGGCACCACCACATCACTCGGGACACCACCACATCTCTCGGGGACACCACCACATCACTCGGGGACACCACCACAGCACTCGGGGACACCACCACATCACTCAGTGACACCACCACAGCACTCGGGGACACCACCACATCACTCAGGAACAACACCACATCACTCAGGGACACCACCACATCACTCAGGTCACCACTCAGGGACACCACCACATCACTCAGAGACACCACCACATCACTCTGGGACGCCACCACATCACTCTGGGACACCACCACATCACTCAGGGGCACCACCACATCACTCGGGGGCACCACTACATCACTCGGGGGCACCACTACATCACTCGGAGGCACCACCACATCTCTCGGGGGCACCACCACATCACTCGGGGGCACCACCACATCACTCGGGGGCACGACCACATCACTCAGGGGCACAACCAAATCACTCGGGGGCACGACCACATCACTCAGGGGCACCACATCACTTGGGGACACCACCACATCACTCAGGGACAACACCACATCACTCGGGGACACCACCACATCTTTCGGCGACACCACCACATCACTCAGGGACACCACCACATCACTCGGGGACGCCACCACATCACTCTGGGACACCACCACATTGCTCAAGGGCACCACCACATCACTCAGGGACACCGCCACATCATTCAGGAACAACACCACATCACTCGGGGACACCACCACATCACTCTGGGACACCACCACATCACTCTGGGACACCACCACATCACTCAGGGGCACCACCACATCACGCAGGATCACCACCACATCACTCAGGGACACCACCACATCACTCAGGAGCCCCACTCGGCGACACCACCACAATACTCGGGGATACCACCACATCACCTTGGGACACCACCACATCACACGGGGACACCACCCTGGGACACCGCCACATCAATCTGGGACACCACAACATCACTCTGGGACACCACCACATCACCCTGGGACACCACCACATCACTCTGGGACACCACCACATCACTCGGGAAAACCACCACATCACTCTGGGACACCACCACATCACTCTGGGACACCACCACATCACTCTGGGACACCACCACATCACTCAGGGGCACCACTCAGGGACACCACCACATCACTCAGGTACACCACCACATCTCTCAGGGGCACCACTCAGGGACACCACCACGGGACACCACCACATCACTCAAGGACACCACCACATCACTCAAGGACACCACCACATCACTCTGGGACACCACCACATGTCTCTGGGACACCACCACATGTCTCTGGGACACCACCACATCACTCGGGGACACCACCACATCACTCGGGGACACCACCACATCACTCAGGGACACCACCACAGCACTCGGGGACACCACCATATCACTCAGGTCACCACTCAGGGGCACCACCACATCACTCGGGGACACCACCACATCACTCTGGGACACCACCACATCACTCTGGGACACCACCACATCACTCATGGGCACCACTCAGGGACACCACCACATCACTCAGGAACAACACCACATCACTCAGGGACATCACCACATCACTCGGGTCACCACTCAGGGACACCACCACATCACTCAGGGACACCACCACATCACTCTGGGTTGCCACCACATCATTCTGGGACACCACCACATCACTCAGGGGCACCACCACATCACTCAGGGGCACCACTACATGACTCGGGGGCACCACTACATCACTCGGAGGCACCACCACATCACTCAGGGGCACCACCACATCACTCGGGGGCATCACCACATCACTCGGGGGCATCACCACATCACTCGGGGACATGACCACATCACTCAGGGCACGACCACATCACTCGGGGGCACGACCACATCACTCGTGGGCACCACCACATCACTCAGGGACACCACCACATCACTCGGGGACGCCACCACATCACTCGGGGACGCCACCACATCACTCGGGGACACCACCACATCACTCGGGGACACCACCACATCACTCAGGGACACCACCACATCACTCAAGGGTACCACCACATCACTCAGGGACACCACCACATCATTCAGGAACAACACCACATCATTCAGGGACACGACCACATCACTCTGGGACACCACCACATCACTCACGGGCCCCACCACATCACGCAGGAACACCACCACATCACTCAGGGACACCACCACATCACTCAGGAGCCCCACTCAGGGACACCACAACAATACTCAGGGATACCACCAAATCACCCAGGGACACCACCACATCACACGGGGACACCACCCGGGGACATCGCCACATCACTCGGGGACACCACCACATCACTCGGGGACACCACCACAGCACTAGGGGACACCACCACATCACTCGGGGACACCACCACAGCACTTGGGGACACCACCACATCACTCAGGAACAACACCACATCACTCTGGGACACCACATCACTCTGGGACACCACATCACTCTGGGACACCACCACATCACTCTGGGACACCACCACATCACTCAGGGACACCACCACATCACTCGGGAAAACCACCACTTCACTCTGGGGCACCACCACATCACTCTGGGACACCACCACATCACTCAGGGGCACCACTCAGGGACACCACCACATCACTCAGGGACACCACCATATCACTCAGGGGCACCACTCAGGGACACCACCACGGGACACCACCACATCACTCAAGGACACCACCACATCACTCTGGGACACCACCACATCACTCTGGGACACCACCACATCATTCAGGAACAACACCACATCACTCAGGGACACCACCACAATACTCGGGGATACCACCACATCACCTCGGGACACCACCACATCACACGGGGACACCACCCAGGGACACCGCCACATCACTCTGGGACACCACCACATCACTCTGGGACACCACCACATCACTCGGGACACCACCACAGCACTCGGGGACACCACCACAGCACTCGGGGAAACCACCGCATCACTCGGGGTCACCACCGCATCACTCGGGGACACCTCCACATTACTCGGGGACACCACCACATCACTCAGGAACAACACCACATCACTCAGGGACACCACCAGATCACTCGGGTCACCACTCAGGGACACCACCACATCACTCTGGGTCGCCACCACATCACTCTGGGACACCACCACATCACTCAGGGGCACCACCACATCACTCAGGGGCACCACTACATGACTCGGGGGCACCACTACATCACTCGGAGGCACCACCACATCACTCAGGGGCACCACCACATCACTCGGGGGCATCACCACATCACTCGGGGGCATCACCACATCACTCGGGGGCATGACCACATCACTCAGGGCACGACCACATCACTCGGGGGCACAACCACATCACTCGTGGGCACCACCACATCACTCAGGGACACCACCACATCACTCGGGGACACCACCACATCACTCGGGGACACAACCACATCACTCGGGGACACCACCACATCACTCGGGGACGCCCCCACATCACTTGGGGACGCCACCACATCACTCGGGGACACCACCACATCACTCGGGGACACCACCACATCACTCAAGGGCACCACCACATCACTCAGGGACACCACCACATCATTCAGGAACAACACCACATCATTCAGGGACACGACCACATCACTCTGGGACACCACCACATCACTCACGGGCACCACCACATCACGCAGGAACACCACCACATCACTCAGGGACACCACCACATCACTCAGGAGCCCCACTCAGGGACACCACAACAATACTCAGGGATACCACCAAATCACCCAGGGACACCACCACATCACACGGGGACACCACCACAGCACTAGGGGACACCACCACATCACTCGGGGACACCACCACAGCACTCGGGGACACCACCACATCACTCAGGAACAACACCACATTACTCTGGGACACCACATCACTCTGGGACACCACATCACTCTGGGACACCACCACATCACTCAGGGACACCACCACATCACTCGGGAAAACCACCACTTCACTCTGGGGCACCACCACATCACTCTGGGACACCACCACATCACTCTGGGACACCACCACATCACTCAGGGGCACCACTCAGGGACACCACCACATCACTCAGGGACACCACCATATCACTCAGGGGCACCACTCAGGGACACCACCACGGGACACCACCACATCACTCAAGGACACCACCACATCACTCTGGGACACCACCACATCACTCTGGGACACCACCACATCATTCAGGAACAACACCACATCACTCAGGGACACCACCACAATACTCGGGGATACCACCACATCACCTCGGGACACCACCACATCACACGGGGACACCACCCAGGGACACCGCCACATCACTCTGGGACACCACCACATCACTCTGGGACACCACCACATCACTCTGGGACACCACCACATGTCTCTGGGACACCACCACATCACTCGGGGACACCACCACATCACTCGGGGACACCACCACATCACTCAGGGACACCACCACAGCACTCAGGGACACCACCACAGCACTCGGGGACACCACGATATCACTCAGGCCACCACTCAGGGGCACCACCGCATCACTCGGGGACACCACCACATCACTCTGGGACACCACCACATCACTCTGGGACACCACCACATCACTCAGGGACACCACCACATCACTCAGGGGCACCACTCAGGGACACCACCACATCACTCAAGGACACCACCACATCACTCAAAGACACCACCACATCACTCGGAGACACCACCACATCACTCGGAGACACCATCACATCACTCGGAGACACCACCACATCACTCGGAGACACCACCACATCACTCGGAGACACCACCACATCACTCGGAGACACCATCACATCACTCGGAGACACCATCACATCACTCGGAGACACCACCACATCACTCGGAGACACCACCACATCACTCTGGGACACCACCACATCACTCTGGGACACCACCACATCACTCTGGGACACCACCACATCACTCGGGGACACCACCACATCACTCAGGTCACCACTCAGGGACACCACCACATCACTCAGGGACACCACCACATCACTCTGGGACGCCACCACATCACTCGGGGACACCACCACATCACTCGGAGACACCATCACATCACTCGGAGACACCACCACATCACTCGGAGACACCACCACATCACTCTGGGACACCACCACATCACTCGGGGACACCACCACATCACTCGGGGACACCACCACATCACTCAGGGACACCACCACAGCACTCGGGGACACCACCATATCACTCAGGCCACCACTCAGGGGCACCACTGCATCACTCGGGGACACCACCACATCACTCTGGGACACCACCACATCACTCTGGGACACCACCACATCACTCTGGGACACCACCAAATCACTCTGGGACACCACCACATCACTCATGGGCACCACTCAGGGACACCACCACATCACTCAGGGGCACCACTCAGGGACACCACCACATCACTCAAGGACACCACCACATCACTCAAAGACACCACCACATCACTCGGAGACACCATCACATCACTCGGAGACACCACCACATCACTCGGAGACACCACCACATCACTCGGAGACACCATCACATCACTCGGAGACACCATCACATCACTCGGAGACACCACCACATCACTCGGAGACACCACCACATCACTCTGGGACACCACCACATCACTCTGGGACACCACCACATCACTCGGGGACACCACCACATCACTCAGGTCACCACTCAGGGACACCACCACATCACTCTGGGACACCACCACATCACTCTGGGACACCACCACATCACTCAGGGGCACCACTACATGACTCTGGGGCACTACTACATCACTCGGAGGCACCACCACATCACTCAGGGGCACCACCACATCACTCGGGGGCATCACCACATCACTCGGGGGCATGACCACATCACTCAGGGCACGACCACATCACTCGGGGGCACGACCACATCACTCGGGGGCATGACCACATCACTCGTGGGCACCACCACATCACTCAGGGACACCACCACATCACTCGGGGACACCACCACATCACTAGGGGACACCACCACATCACTCGGGAACACCACCACATCACTCGGGGACGCCACCACATCACTCGGGGACGCCACCACATCACTCGGGGACGCCACCACATCACTCAGGGACACCACCACATCACTCGGGGACACGACCACATCACTCAAGGGCACCACCACATCACTCAAGGGCACCACCACATCACTCAGGGACACCACCACATCATTCAGGAACAACACCACATCATTCAGGGACACGACCACATCATTCTGGGACACCACCACATCACTCACGGGCACCACCACATCACGCAGGAACACCACCACATCACTCAGGGACACCACCACATCACTCAGGAGCCCCACTCAGGGACACCACAACAATACTCAGGGATACCACCAAATCACCCAGGGACACCACCACATCACACGGGGACACCACCCGGGGACATCGCCACATCACTCTGGGACACCACCACATCACTCTGGGACACCACCACATCACTCTGGGACACCACCACATCACTCGTGGACACCACCACATCACTCAGGTCACTACTCAGGGACACCACCACATCACTCCGGGACACCACCACATCACTCTGGGACACCACATCACTCTGGGACACCACCACATCACTCTGGGACACCACCACATCACTCAGGTCACCACTCAGGGACACCACCACATCACTCGGGGACACCACCACATCTCTCGGGGACACAACCACTTCACTCGGGGACACCACCACATCACTCGGGGACACCACCACAGCACTCGGGGACATCACCACAGCACTCGGGGACACCACCGCATCACTCGGGGTCACCACCGCATCACTCGGGGACACCACCACATTACTCGGGGACACCACCACATCACTCAGGAACAACACCACATCACTCAGGGTCACCACCACATCACTCGGGTCACCACTCAGGGACACCACCACATCACTCAGGGACACCACCACATCACTCTGGGTCGCCACCACATCACTCTGGGACACCACCACATCACTCCGGGGCACTACCACATCACTCAGGGGCACCACTACATTACTCGGGGGCACCACTACATCACTCGGAGGCACCACCACATCACTCAGGGGCACCACCACATCACTCGGGGGCATCACCACATCACTCGGGGGCATCACCACATCACTCGGGGGCATCACCACATCACTCAGGGCACGACCACATCACTCGGGGGCACGACCACATCACTCGTGGGCACCACCACATCACTCAGGGGCACCACCACATCACTCGGGGACACCACCACATCACTCGGGGACACAACCACATCACTCGGGGACACCACCACATCACTCGGGGACGCCACCACATCACTCGGGGACGCCACCACATCACTCGGGGACACCACCACATCACTCGGGGACACCACCACATCACTCGGGGACACCACCACATCACTCAAGGGCACCACCACATCACTCAGGGACACCACCACATCATTCAGGAACAACACCACATCATTCAGGGACACAACCACATCACTCTGGGAATCCACCACATCACTCACGGGCACCACCACATCACGCAGGAACACCACCACATCACTCAGGGACACCACCACATCACTCAGGAGCCCCACTCAGGGACACCACAACAATACTCAGGGATACCACCAAATCACCCAGGGACACCACCACATCACACGGGGACACCACCCGGGGACATCGCCACATCACTCTGGGACACCACCACATCACTCGGGGACACCACCACAGCACTAGGGGACACCACCACAGCACTCGGGGACACCACCACAGCACTCGGGGACACCACCACATCACTCAGGAACAACACCACATCACTCTGGGACACCACATCACTCTGGGACACCACATCACTCTGGGACACCACATCACTCTGGGACACCACCACATCACTCAGGGACACCACCACATCACTCGGGAAAACCACCACTTCACTCTGGGGCACCACCACATCACTCTGGGACACCACCACATCACTCAGGGGCACCACTCAGGGACACCACCACATCACTCAGGGACACCACCACATCACTCAGGGGCACCACTCAGGGACACCACCACGGGACACCACCACATCACTCAAGGACACCACCACATCACTCTGGGACACCACCACATCACTCTGGGACACCACCACATCATTCAGGAACAACACCACATCACTCAGGGACACCACCACAATACTCGGGGATACCACCACATCACCTCGGGACACCACCACATCACACGGGGACACCACCCGGGGAAACCGCCACATCACTCTGGGACACCACCACATCACTCTGGGACACCACCACATCACTCTGGGACACCACCACATGTCTCTGGGACACCACCACATCACTCGGGGACACCACCACATCACTCGGGGACACCACCACATCACTCTGGGACACCACCACATCACTCTGGGACACCACCACATCACTCTGGGACACCACCACATGTCTCTGGGACACCACCACATCACTCGGGGACACCACCACATCACTCGTGGGCACCACCACATCACTCAGGGGCACCACCACATCACTCGGGGACACCACCACATCACTCGGGGACACAACCACATCACTCGGGGACACCACCACATCACTCGGGGACGCCACCACATCACTCGGGGACGCCACCACATCACTCGGGGACACCACCACATCACTCGGGGACACCACCACATCACTCAAGGGCACCACCACATCACTCAGGGACACCACCACATCATTCAGGAACAACACCACATCATTCAGGGACACAACCACATCACTCTGGGACACCACCACATCACTCACGGGCACCACCACATCACGCAGGAACACCACCACATCACTCAGGGACACCACCACATCACTCGGGAGCCCCACTCAGTGACACCACAACAATACTCAGGGATACCACCAAATCACCCAGGGACACCACCACATCACACGGGGACACCACCCGGGGACATCGCCACATCACTCTGGGACACCACCACATCACTCGGGGACACCACCACAGCACTAGGGGACACCACCACAGCACTCGGGGACACCACCACAGCACTCGGGGACACCACCACATCACTCAGGAACAACACCACATCACTCTGGGACACCACATCACTCTGGGACACCACATCACTCTGGGACACCACATCACTCTGGGACACCACCACATCACTCAGGGACACCACCACATCACTCGGGAAAACCACCACTTCACTCTGGGGCACCACCACATCACTCTGGGACACCACCACATCACTCAGGGGCACCACTCAGGGACACCACCACATCACTCAGGGACACCACCACATCACTCAGGGGCACCACTCCGGGACACCACCACGGGACACCACCACATCACTCAAGGACACCACCACATCACTCTGGGACACCACCACATCACTCTGGGACACCACCACATCATTCAGGAACAACACCACATCACTCAGGGACACCACCACAATATTCGGGGATACCACCACATCACCTCGGGACACCACCACATCACACGGGGACACCACCCGGGGACACCGCCACATCACTCTGGGACACCACCACATCACTCTGGGACACCACCACATCACTCTGGGAGACCACCACATGTCTCTGGGACACCACCACATCACTCGGGGACACCACCACATCACTCGGGGACACCACCACATCACTCAGGGACACCACCACAGCACTCGGGGACACCACCACATCACTCTGGGACACCACCACATCACTCTGGGACACCACCACATCACTCTGGGACACCACCAAATCACTCTGGGACACCACCACATCACTCATGGGCACCACTCAGGGACACCACCACATCACTCAAGGACACCACCACATCACTCAAAGACACCACCACATCACTCAGGGGCACCACTACATGACTCGGGGGCACCACTACATGACTCGGGGGCACCACTACATCACTCGGAGGCACCACCACATCACTCAGGGGCACCACCACATCACTCTGGGGCATCACCACATCACTCGGGGGCATCACCACATCACTCGGGGGCATCACCACATCACTCAGGGCACGACCACATCACTCGGGGGCACGACCACATCACTCGTGGGCACCACCACATCACTCGGGGACACCACCACATCACTCGGGGACACAACCACATCACTCGGGGACGCCACCACATCACTCGGGGACGCCACCACATCACTCGGGGACGCCACCACATCACTCGGGGACACCACCACATCACTCGGGGACACCACCACATCACTCAAGGGCACCACCACATCACTCAGGGACACCACCACATCATTCAGGAACAACACCACATCATTCAGGGACACAACCACATCACTCTGGGACACCACCACATCACTCACGGGCACCACCACATCACGCAGGAACACCACCACATCACTCAAGGACACCACCACATCACTCAGGAGCCCCACTCAGGGACACCACAACAATACTCAGGGATACCACCAAATCACCCAGGGACACCACCACATCACACGGGGACACCACCCGGGGACATCGCCACATCACTCTGGGACACCACCACATCACTCGGGGACACCACCACAGCACTAGGGGACACCACCACAGCACTCGGGGACACCACCACAGCACTCGGGGACACCACCACATCACTCAGGAACAACACCACATCACTCTGGGACACCACATCACTCTGGGACACCACATCACTCTGGGACACCACATCACTCTGGGACACCACCACATCACTCAGGGACACCACCACATCACTCGGGAAAACCACCACTTCACTCTGGGGCACCACCACATCACTCTGGGACACCACCACATCACTCAGGGGCACCACTCAGGGACACCACCACATCACTCAGGGACACCACCATATCACTCAGGGGCACCACTCAGGGACACCACCACGGGACACCACCACATCACTCAAGGACACCACCACATCACTCTGGGACACCACCACATCACTCTGGGACACCACCACATCATTCAGGAACAACACCACATCACTCAGGGACACCACCACAATACTCGGGGATACCACCACATCACCTCGGGACACCACCACATCACACGGGGACACCACCCGGGGAAACCGCCACATCACTCTGGGACACCACCACATCACTCTGGGACACCACCACATCACTCTGGGACACCACCACATGTCTCTGGGACACCACCACATCACTCGGGGACACCACCACATCACTCGGGGACACCACCACATCACTCAGGGACACCACCACAGCACTCGGGGACACCACCATATCACTCAGGCCACCACTCAGGGGCACCACCGCATCACTCGGGGACACCACCACATCACTCTGGGACACCACCACATCACTCTGGGACACCACCACATCACTCTGGGACACCACCAAATCACTCTGGGACACCACCACATCACTCATGGGCACCACTCAGGGACACCACCACATCACTCAGGGGCACCACTCAGGGACACCACCACATCACTCAAGGACACCACCACATCACTCAAAGACACCACCACATCACTCGGAGACACCACCACATCACTCGGAGACACCATCACATCACTCGGAGACACCACCACATCACTCGGAGACACCACCACATCACTCGGAGACACCACCACATCACTCGGAGACACCACCACATCACTCTGGGACACCACCACATCACTCTGCGACACCACCACATCACTCAGGTCACCACTCAGGGACACCACCACATCACTCAGGGACACCACCACATCACTCTGGGACACCACCACATCACTCGGAGACACCATCACATCACTCGGAGACACCACCACATCACTCGGAGACACCACCACATCACTCTGGGACACCACCACATCACTCTGGGACACCACCACATCACTCGGGGACACCACCACATCACTCAGGTCACCACTCAGGGACACCACCACATCACTCAGGGACACCACCACATCACTCTGGGACGCCACCACATCACTCTGGGACACCACCACATCACTCGGGGACACCACCACATCACTCAGGTCACCACTCAGGGACACCACCACATCACTCAGGGACACCACCACATCACTCTGGGACGCCACCACATCACTCTGGGACACCACCACATCACTCGGAGACACCATCACATCACTCGGAGACACCACCACATCACTCGGAGACACCACCACATCACTCTGGGACACCACCACATCACTCTGGGACACCACCACATCACTCTGGGACACCACCACATCACTCGGGGACACCACCACATCATTCAGGTCACCACTCAGGGACACCACCACATCACTCAGGGACACCACCACATCACTCTGGGACGCCACCACATCACTCTGGGACACCACCACATCACTCTGGGACACCACCACATCACTCAGGGGCACCACTACATGACTCGGGGGCACCACTACATCACTCGGAGGCACCACCACATCACTCAGGGGCACCGCCACATCACTCAGGGGCACCGCCACATCACTCGGGGGCATCACCACATCACTCAGGGGCACCACTACATGACTCGGGGGCACCACTACATCACTCGGAGGCACCACCACATCACTCAGGGGCACCACCACATCACTCAGGGGCATCACCACATCACTCGGGGGCATCACCACATCACTCGGGGGCATCACCACATCACTCAGGGCACGACCACATCACTCGGGGGCACGACCACATCACTCGTGGGCACCACCACATCACTCGGGGACACCACCACATCACTCGGGGACACAACCACATCACTCGGGGACACAACCACATCACTGGGGGACGCCACCACATCACTCGGGACGCCACCACATCACTCGGGGACACCACCACATCACTTGGGGACACCACCACATCACTCAAGGGCACCACCACATCACTCAGGGACACCACCACATCATTCAGGAACAACACCACATCATTCAGGGACACAACCACATCACTCTGGGACACCACCACATCACTCACGGGCACCACCACATCACGCAGGAACACCACCACATCACTCAGGGACACCACCACATCACTCAGGAGCCCCACTCAGGGACACCACAACAATACTCAGGGATACCACCAAATCACCCAGGGACACCAACACATCACACGGGGACACCACCCGGGGACATCGCCACATCACTCTGGGACACCACCACATCACTCGGGGACACCACCACAGCACTAGGGGACACCACCACAGCACTCGGGGACACCACCACAGCACTCGGGGACACCACCACATCACTCAGGAACAACACCACATCACTCTGGGACACCACATCACTCTGGGACACCACATCACTCTGGGACACCACATCACTCTGGGACACCACATCACTCTGGGACACCACCACATCACTCAGGGACACCACCACATCACTCGGGAAAACCACCACTTCACTCTGGGGCACCACCACATCACTCTGGGACACCACCACATCACTCAGGGGCACCACTCAGGGACACCACCACATCACTCAGGGACACCACCATATCACTCAGGGGCACCACTCAGGGACACCACCACGGGACACCACCACATCACTCAAGGACACCACCACATCACTCTGGGACACCACCACATCATTCAGGAACAACACCACATCACTCAGGGACAACACCACAATACTCGGGGATACCACCACATCACCTCGGGACACCACCACATCACACGGGGACACCACCCGGGGAAACCGCCACATCACTCTGGGACACCACCACATCACTCTGGGACACCACCACATCACTCTGGGACACCACCACATGTCTCTGGGACACCACCACATCACTCGGGGACACCACCACATCACTCGGGGACACCACCACATCACTCAGGGACACCACCACAGCACTCGGGGACACCACCATATCACTCAGGCCACCACTCAGGGGCACCACCGCATCACTCGGGGACACCACCACATCACTCTGGGACACCACCACATCACTCTGGGACACCACCACATCACTCTGGGACACCACCAAATCACTCTGGGACACCACCACATCACTCATGGGCACCACTCAGGGACACCACCACATCACTCAGGGGCACCACTCAGGGACACCACCACATCACTCAAGGACACCACCACATCACTCAAAGACACCACCACATCACTCGGAGACACCACCACATCACTCGGAGACACCACCACATCACTCGGAGACACCACCACATCACTCGGAGACACCACCACATCACTCTGGGACACCACCACATCACTCTGGGACACCACCACATCACTCGGGGACACCACCACATCACTCAGGTCACCACTCAGGGACACCACCACATCACTCAGGGACACCACCACATCACTCTGGGACGCCACCACATCACTCTGGGACACCACCACATCACTCGGAGACACCATCACATCACTCGGAGACACCACCACATCACTCGGAGACACCACCACATCACTCTGGGACACCACCACATCACTCTGGGACACCACCACATCACTCGGGGACACCACCACATCACTCAGGTCACCACTCAGGGACACCACCACATCACTCAGGGACACCACCACATCACTCTGGGACGCCACCACATCACTCTGGGACACCACCACATCACTCGGAGACACCATCACATCACTCAGAGACACCACCACATCACTCGGAGACACCACCACATCACTCTGGGACACCACCACATCACTCTGGGACACCACCACATCACTCGGGGACACCACCACATCACTCAGGTCACCACTCAGGGACACCACCACATCACTCAGGGACACCACCACATCACTCTGGGACGCCACCACATCACTCTGGGACACCACCACATCACTCTGGGACACCACCACATCACTCTGGGACACCACCACATCACTCAGGGGCACCACTACATGACTCGGGGGCACCACTACATCACTCGGAGGCACCACCACATCACTCAGGGGCACCGCCACATCACTCGGGGGCATCACCACATCACTCAGGGGCATGACCACATCACTCAGGGCACGACCACATCACTCGGGGGCACGACCACATCACTCGTGGGCACCACCACATCACTCAGGGACACCACCACATCACTCGGGGACGCCACCACATCACTCGGGGACGCCACCACATCACTCGGGGACGCCACCACATCACTCGGGGACGCCACCACATCACTCGGGGACACCACCACATCACTCGGGGACACCACCACATCACTCAAGGGCACCACCACATCACTCAAGGGCACCACCACATCACTCAGGGACACCACCACATCATTCAGGGACACGACCACATCATTCTGGGACACCACCACATCACTCACGGGCACCACCACATCACGCAGGAACACCACCACATCACTCAGGGACACCACCACATCACTCAGGAGCCCCACTCAGGGACACCACAACAATACTCAGGGATACCACCAAATCACCCAGGGACACCACCACATCTCACGGGGACACCACCCGGGGACATCGCCACATCACTCTGGGACACCACCACATCACTCTGGGACACCACCACATCACTCGTGGACACCACCACATCACTCAGGTCACTACTCAGGGACACCACCACATCACTCCGGGACACCACCACATCACTCGGGGACACCACAGCACTCGGGGACACCACCACATCACTCATGTCACCACTCAGGGGCACCACCACACCACTCAGGGGCACCACCACATCACTCGGGGACACCACCACATCACTCGGGGACACCACCACAGCACTCGGGGACACCACCACATCACTCGGGGACACCACCACATCACTCAGGAACAATCAATCAATTAATCAATCACGGCATTTATATAGCGCGCTACTCACCCGGGGGGTCTCAAGGCGCTGGGGGAGAGGGGTGTGTCACTGCTCGAACAGCCAGGTTTTGAGTTGCTTCCTGAAGGAGAGATGGTCTTCGGTACGTCGAAGGTGAATGGGGAGGTTTTCCAGGTCTTGGCTGCCAGGTAGGAGAAGGATCTTCCTCCGGCGGTGGCTCTGCGGATGCGTGGTACGGTGGCGAGGGCGTGGCTGGTCGATCGTAGCTGGCGGGTGGGCGTGTAGAAGGTCATGCGGTCATTGAGGTACTTGGGGCCCAGGTCGTGTAGAGCCTTGTGTGCGTGGGTGAGGAGTCTGAACGTGATTCTCTTGCTGACGGGGAGCCAGTACAGTTCTCTCAGGTGTCCGGTGATGTGGCTGTTTCGGGGGATGTCCAGGATGAGTCATGCGGAGGCGTTTTGGATGCGTTGGAGTCTTCTCTGGATTTTGGCTGTGGTTCCGGCGTAGAGGGCGTTCCCGTTGTCCATTCGGCTGGTGACGAGTGCCTGGGTGACGGTCTTCCTGGTTTCAGTGGGGATCCATCTGAAGATCTTGCGGAGCATGCGCAGGGTGTTGAAGCACGAGGAAGAAACGGCGTTGACTTGTCTGCTCATTGACAGGGAGGAGTCCAGGATGAAGCCCAGGTTGGGTGCGTGGTCCGTTGGTTTGGGGGTGGTGCCCAGGGCCGGGGGCCACCAGGAGTCGTCCCAGGCGGAGGGTGATGATCCCAGGATGAGGACTTCCGTCTTGTCTGAGTTCAGTTTAAGGCGGCTGTTCCTCATCCAGTCGGCGACGTCTTTCATCCCATCGTGTAGGTTGGCTCTGGCGGTGGTGGGATCGTTGGTGAGGGAGAGGATCAGCTGGGTGTCGTCGGCATAGGAGATGATGTAGAGGTGGTCTTGGCGAGCGATGGCTTCAAGGGGGCTCATGTAGGCGTTGAAGAGGGTCGGGCTGAGAGAAGATCCTTGTGGTACGCCGCAGATGACTACGGTGGCCTCGGATCTGAACGGAGGGAGGCCGACTCTCTGGGTTCTTCCGGTGAGGAACGAGATGATCCACTCCAGTGCTTTCTCTCGGATTCCGATGTTGCTGAGGCGCTTCACTAGGGTGCGGTGGCAGACCGTGTCAAACGCTGCGGAGAGGTCCAGGAGGATGAGGGCCACTGTTTCCCCATTGTCGATCAGGGTTCTGATGTCGTCGGTGGCAGCGATCAGGGCGGTCTTGGTGCTGTGGTTGGCCCGAAATCCAGACTGCAAGTGGTCGAGGGATCCGTTCATCTCCAGGAAGGCGGCAAGGTGTTTGTTGACGGTCTTCTCAATGACTTTGGCCAGAAAAGGAAGGAGCGAGATGGGACGGTAGTTCTTGATGTCGGTGGGGTCCGCCGTTAGTTTCTTCAGGAGGGCGGTCAGCTCGGCGTGCTTCCAGATCTCCGGGAAGGTGGCGGTGTGGAAGGAGGAGTTGATGGTGTCTTTGAGATGGGGTGCGATGGTGGCGGCGGCTTTGTTGAAGACGTGGTGTGGGCACGGGTCGGTTGGTGATCCTGAGTGGATGGAGTTCATCGTGCGGGTGGTGTTTTCGGTGCTGATCGGGGTCCAGTTGCAGAGGGTGGTGGTGGCGGGCGTTGGTTCGGTGGTAGGGTGCGTGGTCTGTGAGTTGAAGCTGTTGTGTATGTCGGCGATCGTGCGGTGGAAGAACGAGGCGAGGGAGTCGCAGAGGTCTTGCGTGGGGGTGATGTCGTTGGTTCCGGCGCTGGGGTTGGAGAACTCTTTGACGATGCTGAAGAGTTCCTTACTGTCGTGGGCGTTGTTGTCCAGTCGTTCTTTGAGTGCCGTCTTCTTGGTGGCGCGGATCAGTTGATGGTGTTTGCGGGTGGCGTGCTTGAGGGCGGTCCAGTTTTCTGTGGTGTGGTCAAGCCGCCAGGCTTTCTCGAGGGTGCGGCAGTTCTTCTTGGATTCCTTGAGTTCGTTGGTGAACCAGGGGGTTTTCTTGCTGCTGGGTCTGCTGGGAGGGTTCCTCAGTGGTGCGAGATCGTCGGCGCAGGCGGTCAGCCACTTGGTGAGGTTGCTGGCTGCTACGTTGGGGTCCGTTGTGCTGGTGGGAGTGTTCTGGCTGAGGGAGGCGGTGAGCTGCTCGGCGGTGATCTTGCTCCAGCTGCGGCGGGGGACCCGTTGCGGTTGGTGGTGGGTCGTATTTCTACTGAAGCTGAAGTGGACGCAGCTGTGATCTGTCCAGTGGAGTCCGGTGGCGTGGCTGAAGGAGACGTGCTTGCTGGATGAGAAGACGGGGTCCAGCGTGTTTCCGGCGTAGTGGGTGGGGGTGTCCACCAGTTGCTTGAGTCCGAGGTTGGCGAGGTTGTCCAGCAGGGCGGTGGTGTTTCTGTCGTTGTTGTTCTCCAGGTGGAAGTTGAGGTCCCCTAGGAGGATGTAGTAGGCGGAGGGAAGGGCGTGCGGGCTGATGAAGTCTGCAATGTCTTCGCTGAACTGCGTGCGCGGTCCCGGTGGCCTGTAGATGAGGGTGCCTCAGAGGGTGGTCTTGGGGTCGGTGTGTATCTGGAAGTGCAGGTGCTCGACATCGGAGAAGGTTTTGTCGGAGTTAGTCGAGATGCGGATGGTGTTCTTGTGTACGATGGCGATGCCTCCTCCCGTCTGGTTGACGCGGTCCTTCCGGGTGATCTTGTATCCGTCCGGGATGGCTGTGGCGATGTCGGGCACTGAAGAGGCATTCATCCAGGTTTCGGTGAGGAAGGCGACGTCCGGTGCAGTTGCGTCGAGCAGGTCCCAGAGTTCCACGGCGTGCCTGTGGACGGAGCGGGTGTTCAGCAGGATGCACTTCAGGTGGTTGCTGTTAGTGTTGGAGTCGGCGGGGGCGGTGCAGGTGAAGCGGCAGGCTTTGCAGGCGAAGGGTCCGTTGGTGCGTCTCGGGTGGCTTGGTAGCAGGCAGGGTTCCGGCCGGCATTGAGTGCGTTGAGAGTGGCGGCGTCGTAGGTCAGTCGTGAAGTCTGGCATCGGCTGTGGGGACCAGGGTCCTGGCGCTGGGCGCGGTCCAGGCGCAGACGGGCGCAGACAGGCTTGCCTTTGGCGCGCCTTCGGCGCACAATCGGCGCGTCCGCTGCGCGTCAATGCTGCGCGTGTGCACGGTCGCCATTTATGGCAAAGTGCAGGGAGGGAGGAGCAGCTGGGAGGCGTGAGCGGGGAGGGCATAGAAGGAAAGGGGGCGTGTCCGCACTCCCGGCGGCGGGAAGCGGGGAGCGGGCAGGTGGGCGCAGGGGGCATTGCAGGGGAAAACTGCACATGGGGGGGACAGAACACAGGCAAAAAGGAACACCACCACATCACTCAAGGGCACCACCACATCACTCAAGGAACATCACCACATCACTCAGAGACACCACCACATCACTCCGACACACCACCACATCACTCGGACACACCACCACATCACTCAGGAACACCTCCACATCACTCTGGGACACCACCACATCTCTCTGGGACACCACCACATCACTCAGGGACACCACCACATCACTCAGGGGCACCACTCAGGGACACCACCACATCACTCAAGGACACCACCACATCACTCGGGAACACCTCCACATCACTCAGGAACACCTCCACATCACTCAGGATACCTACCACATCACTCAGGAACACTACCACATCACTCAGGAACACTACCACATCACTCAGGAACACCACCACATCACTCAGGAACATAACCACATCACTCAGGAACACCACCACATCACTCAGGAACATCACCACATCACCCAGGGGCACCACTCAGGGACACCACCACATCACTGAAGGACACCACCACATCACTCAGAGACACCACCACATCACTCGGGGACACCACCCCATCACTCAGGGAAACCAGCACATCACTCCGAGACACCCCCACATCACTCAGGGACCCCACCACATCATTCAGGAACAACACCACATCACTCAGGGACACAACCACATCACTCTGGGACACCACCACATCACTCAGGGACACCACCACAGCACTCAGGGGCACCACTCAGGGACACCACCACATCACTCAAGGACACCACAACATCACTCAGAGACACCACCAATTCACTCAGAGACACCACCACATCACTAGGGGACACCACCACATCACTCAGGGAAATCAGCACATCACTCCGAGACACCACAACATCACTCAGAGACACCACCACATCACTCAGACTCACCACCACATCACTCGGACACACCACTACATCACTCGGGAACACCTCCATATCACTCTGGGACACCACCACATCACTCTGGGACACCACCACATCACTCTGGGACACCACCACATCACTCTGGGACAACACCACATCACTCTGGGAAACCACCACATCACTCATGGGCCCCACTCAGGGACACCACCACATCACTCAGGGACACCACCACATCACTCAGGGGCACCACTCAGGGACACCACCACATCACTCAGGGACACCACCACATCACTCAGGGGCACCACTCAGGGACACCACCACATCACTCAAGGACACGACCACATCACTCAGAGACACCACCACATCACTCGGAGACACCACCGCATCACTCGGAGACACCACCACATCACTCGGAGACACCACCACATCACTCTGGGACACCACCACATCACTCAGGGGCACCACTCAGGGACACCACCCCATCACTCAAGGACACGACCACATCACTCGGAGACACCACCACATCACTCAGAGACACCACCACATCACTCAGGGACACCACCACATCACTCAGGAACATAACCACATCACTCAGGAACACCACCACATCACTCAGGAACATCACCACATCACCCAGGGGCACCACTCAGGGACACCACCACATCACTGAAGGACACCACCACATCACTCAGAGACACCACCACATCACTCGGGGACACCACCCCATCACTCAGGGAAACCAGCACATCACTCCGAGACACCCCCACATCACTCAGGGACCCCACCACATCATTCAGGAACAACACCACATCACTCAGGGACACAACCACATCACTCTGGGACACCACCACATCACTCAGGGACACCACCACAGCACTCAGGGGCACCACTCAGGGACACCACCACATCACTCAAGGACACCACAACATCACTCAGAGACACCACCAATTCACTCAGAGACACCACCACATCACTAGGGGACACCACCACATCACTCAGGGAAATCAGCACATCACTCCGAGACACCACAACATCACTCAGAGACACCACCACATCACTCAGACTCACCACCACATCACTCGGACACACCACTACATCACTCGGGAACACCTCCATATCACTCTGGGACACCACCACATCACTCTGGGACACCACCACATCACTCTGGGACACCACCACATCACTCTGGGACAACACCACATCACTCTGGGAAACCACCACATCACTCATGGGCCCCACTCAGGGACACCACCACATCACTCAGGGACACCACCACATCACTCAGGGGCACCACTCAGGGACACCACCACATCACTCAGGGACACCACCACATCACTCAGGGGCACCACTCAGGGACACCACCACATCACTCAAGGACACGACCACATCACTCAGAGACACCACCACATCACTCGGAGACACCACCGCATCACTCGGAGACACCACCACATCACTCGGAGACACCACCACATCACTCTGGGACACCACCACATCACTCAGGGGCACCACTCAGGGACACCACCCCATCACTCAAGGACACGACCACATCACTCGGAGACACCACCACATCACTCAGAGACACCACCACATCACTCAGGGACACCACCACATCACTCTGGGACACCACCACATCACTCTGGTACACCACCACATAACTCAGGGACACCACCACATCACTCAGGTCACCACTCAGGGGCACCACCACATCACTCGGGGACACCACCACATCACTCTGGGACACCACCACATCACTCTGGGACACCACCACATCACTCTGGGACAACACCACATCACTCTGGGACACCACCACATCACTCTGGGACACCACCACATCACTCTGGGACACCACCACATCACTCAGGGACACCACCACATCACTCAGGGGCACCACTCAGGGACACCACCACATCACTCAAGGACACCACCACATCACTCGGGAACACCACCACATCACTCAGGAACACTACCACATCACTCAGGAACACTACCACATCACTCAGGAACACCACCACATCACTCAGGAACATCACCACATCACTCAGGAACACCACCACATCACTCAGGAACATCACCACATCACCCAGGGGCACCACTCAGGGACACCACCACATCACTCAAGGACACCACCACATCACTCAGAGACACCACCACATCACTCGGGGACACCACCCCATCACTCAGGGAAACCAGCACATCACTCAGAGACACCACCACATCACTTAGGGACCCCACCACATCATTCAGGAACAACACCACATCACTCAGGGACACCACCACATCCCTCTGGGACACCACCACATCACTCAGGGGCACCACCACATCACACAGGAACACCACCACATCACTCAGGGACACCACCACATCACTCAGGAGCCCCACTCAGGGACACCACCACAATACTCAGGGATACCACCACATCACCCGGGGGCACCACCACATCACACGGGGACACAACCCGGGGACTCAGGGACACCACCACATCACTCTGGGACACCACCACATCACTCTGGGACACCACCATATCACTCTTGGACACCACCACATCACTCTGGGACACCACCACATCACTCTGGGACACCACCACATCACTCAGGGGCACCACCACATCACTCGGGGGCACCACCACATCACTCGGGGGCATCACCACATCACTCGGGGGCATGACCAAATCACTCGGGGCACGACCACATCACTCAGGGGCACGACCACATCACTCGTGGGCACCACCACATCACTCAGGGACACCACCACATCACTCGGGGACACCACCACATCACTCGGGGACACCACCACATCACTCGGGGACGCCACCACATCACTCGGGGACGCCACCACATCACTCGGGGACACCACCACATCACTCGGGGACACCACCACATCACTCAAGGGCACCACCACATCACTCAGGAACAACACCACATCATTCAGGGACACCACCATATCACTCTGGGACACCACCACATCACTCACGGGCATCACCACATCAGGCAGGAACACCACCACATCACTCAGGGACACCAACACATCACTCAGGAGCCCCACTCAGGGACACCACAACAATGCTCAGGGATACCACCAAATCACCCAGGGACACCACCACATCACACGGGGACACGACCCGGGGACATCGCCACATCACTCTGGGACACCAGCACATCACTCTGGGACACCACCACATCACTCGTGGACACCACCACATCACTCAGGTCACCACTCAGGGACACCACCACATCACTCAGGGACACCACCACATCAGTCGGGGACACCACAGCACTCGGGGACACCACCACATCACTCATGTCACCACTCAGGGGCACCACCACACCACTCAGGGGCACCACCACATCACTCAGGAACACCACCACATCACTCGGGGACACCACCACAGCACTCGGGGACACCACCACATCACTCGGGGACACCACCACATCACTCAGGAACAATTAATCAATCAATCAATCACGGCATTTATATAGCGCGCTACTCACCCGGGGGGTCTCAAGGCGCTGGGGGAGAGGGGTGTGTCACTGCTCGAACAGCCAGGTTTTGAGTTGCTTCCTGAAGGAGAGATGGTCTTCGGTATGTCGAAGGTGAATGGGGAGGTTTTCCAGGTCTTGGCTGCCAGGTAGGAGAATGATCTTCCTCCGGCGGTGGCTCTACGGATGCGTGGTACGGTGGCGAGGGCGTGGCTGGTCGATCGTAGCTGGCGGGTGGGCGTGTAGAAGGTCATGCGGTCGTTGAGGTACTTGGAGCCCAGGTCGTGTAGAGCCTTGTGTGCGTGGGTGAGGAGTCTGAACGTGATTCTCTTGCTGACGGGGAGCCAGTGCAGTTCTCTCAGGTGTCCGGTGATGAGACTGTGTCGGGGGATGTCCAGGATGAGTCGTGCGGAGGCGTTTTGGATGCGTTGGAGTCTTCTCTGGATTTTGGCTGTGGTTCCGGCGTAGAGGGCGTTCCCGTTGTCCATTCGGCTGGTGACGAGTGCCTGGGTGACGGTCTTCCTGGTTTCTGTGGGGATCCATCTGAAGATCTTGCGGAGCATGCGCAGGCTGTTGAAGCACGAGGAAGAAACGGCGTTGACTTGTCTGCTTATTGACAGGGAGGAGTCCAGGATGAAGCCCAGGTTGGGTGCGTGGTCCGTTGGTTTGGGGGTGGTGCCCAGGGCCGGGGGCCACCAGGAGTCGTCCCAGGCGGAGGGTGATGATCCCAGGATGAGGACTTCCGTCTTGTCTGAGTTCAGTTTAAGGCGGCTGTTCCTCATCCAGTCGGCGACGTCTTTCATCCCATCGTGTAGGTTGGCTCTGGCGGTGGTGGGATCGTTGGTGAGGGAGAGGATCAGCTGGGTGTCTTCGGCGTAGGAGATGATGTTGAGGTGGTCTTGGCGTGCAATGGCTTCAAGGGGGCTCATGTAGGCGTTGAAGAGGGTCGGGCTGAGAGAAGATCCTTGTGGTACGCCGCAGATGACTTCGGTGGCCTCGGATCTGAACGGAGGGAGGCCGACATCTGGGTTCTTCCGGTGAGGAACGAGATGATCCACTCCAGTGCTTTCTCTCGGATTCCGATGTTGCTGAGGCGCTTCACTAGGGTGCGGTGGCAGACCGTGTCAAACGCTGCGGAGAGGTCCAGGAGGATGAGGGCCATTGTTTCCCCGTTGTCGATCAGGGTTCTGATGTCGTCGGTGGCAGCGATCAGGGCGGTCTCGGTGCTGTGGTTGGCCCGAAATCCGGACTGCGAGTGGTCGAGGGATCCGTTCATCTCGAGGAATGCGGCAAGCTGTTTTTTGACGGTCTTCTCGATGACTTTGGCCAGAAAAGGAAGGAGCGAGATGGGACGGTAGTTCTTGACGTCGGTGGGGTCCGCCGTTAGTTTCTTCAGGAGGGCGGTCAGCTCGGCGTGCTTCCAAATCTCCGGGAAGGTGGCGGTGTGGAAGGAGGAGTTGATGGTGTCTCGGAGATGGGGTGCGATGGTGGCGGCGGCTTTGTTGAAGACGTGGTGTGGGCACGGGTCGGTTGGTGATCCTGAGTGGATGGAGTTCATCGTGTGTGGTCTCTTCAGTGCTGATCGGGGTCCAGTTGCAGAGGGTGGTGGTGGCGGGCGTTGGTTCGGTGGTAGGGTGCGTGGTCTGTGAGTCGAAGCTGTTGTGTATGTCGGCAATCTTGCGGTGGAAGAACGAGGCGAGGGAGTCGCAGAGGTCTTGCGTGGGGGTGATGATGTTGGTTCCGGGGTTGGAGAACTCTTTGACGATGCTGAAGAGTTCCTTACTGTCGTGGGCGTTGTTGTCCAGTCGTTCTTTGAGTGCCGTCTTCTTGGTGGCGCGGATCAGTTGATGGTGTTTGCGGGTGGCGTGCTTGAGGGCGGTCCAGTTTTCTGTGGTGTGGTCAAGCCGCCAGGCTTTCTCGAGGGTGCGGCAGTTCTTCTTGGATTCCTTGAGTTCGTTGGTGAACCAGGGGGTTTTCTTGCTGCTGGGTCTGCTGGGAGGGTTCCTCAGTGGTGCGAGATCGTCGGCGCAGGCGGTCAGCCACTTGGTGAGGTTGCTGGCTGCTACGTTGGGGTCCGTTGTGCTGGTGAGAGTGTTCTGGCTGAGGGAGGCGGTGAGCTGCTCGGCGGTGATCTTGCTCCAGCTGCGGCCGGGGACCCGTTGCGGTTGGTGGTGGGTCGTATTTCTACTGAAGCTGAAGTGGACGCAGCTGTGATCTGTCCAGTGGAGTCCGGTGGCGTGGCTGAAGGAGACGTGCTTGCTGGATGAGAAGACGGGGTCCAGCGTGTGTCCGGCGTAGTGGGTGGGGGTGTCCACCAGTTGCTTGAGTCCGAGGTTGGCGAGGTTGTCCAGCAGGGCGGTGGTGTTTCTGTCGTTGTTGTTCTCCAGGTGGAAGTTGAGGTCCCCTAGGAGGATGTAGTAGGCGGAGGGAAGGGCGTGCGGGCTGATGAAGTCTGCGATGTCTTCGCTGAACTGCGTGCGCGGTCCCGGTGGCCTGTAGATGAGGGTGCCTCGGAGGGTGGTCTTGGGGTCGGGGTGTATCTGGAAGTGCAGGTGCTCGGCGGCAGAGAAGGTTTTGTCGGAGTTAGTCGAGATGCGGATGGTGTTCTTGTGTACGATGGCGATGCCTCCTCCCGTCTGGTTGACGCGGTCCTTCCGGGTGATCTTGTATCAGTCCGGGATGGCTGTGGCGATGTCGGGCGATGAGGAGGCGTTCATCCAGGTTTCGGTGAGGAAGGCGACGTCCGGTGCAGTTGCGTCGAGCAGGTCCCAGAGTTCCACGGAGTGGCTGTGGACGGAGCGGGTGTTCAGCAGGATGCACTTCAGGTGGTTGCTGTTAGTGTTGGAGTCGGCGGGGGCGGTGCAGGTGAAGCGGCAGGCTTTGCAGGCGAAGGGTCCGTTGGTGCGTCTCGGGGTGGCTTGGTAGCAGGCAGGGTTCCGGCCGGCATTGAGTGCGTTGAGAGTGGCGGCGTCGTAGGTCAGTCGTGAAGTCTGGCATCGGCTGTGGGGACCAGGGGTCCTGGCGCTGGGCGCGGTCCAGGCGCAGACGGGCTTGCCTTTGGCGCGCCTTCGGCGCACAATCGGCGCGTCCGCTGCGCGTGTGCACGGTTGCCATTTATGGCAAAGTGCAGGGAGGGAGGAGCAGCTGGGAGGCGGGAGCGGGGAGGGCACAGAAGGAAAGGGGGCGTGTCCGCACTCGCGGCGGGAAGCGGGGAGCGGGCGGGTGGGCGCAGGTGGCACTGCAGGGGAAAACTGCACAGGGGGGACAAAACAGGCATAAAGGAACACCACCACATCACTCAAGGGCACCACCACATCACTCAAGGAACATCACCACATCACTCAGAGACACTACCACATCACTCGGACACACCACCACATCACTCGGACACACCACCACATCACTCGGGAACACCTCCACATCACTCTGGGACACCACCACATCACTCTGAGACACCACCACATCACTCAGGGACACCACCACATCACTCAGGGGCACCACTCCGGGACACCACCACATCACTCAAGGACACCACCACATCACTCGGGAACACCTCCACATCACTCAGGAACACTACCACATCACTCAGGAACAGTACCACATCACTCAGGAACACTACCACATCAATTCAATTAAATTCAAAAATACTTTATTCGGATTTCAACAAATCCATAAAAGCGACACATTTAAAAATACATTTAAAATAATTACAAAAAACTTTCACAAATAGTTAAAGACTGCAAAAAGGAGCATACAAGTGTTAATGTAAACAATCAGTGTAATCTAAAGTGCAGTCCAATTTACTAAAGTGCAAAGGCATGGGGAACTGTGCAGCGCATAAACATTTCAGGGAGATTCCATCGATTTGCGTGTAGAAGAAATAACTTTCAGAAATGAACTTACACGGAAAATCAATTCATCATTTTCTAGTTTTAAAAGCATAGAGTAGGATTGAGTCAGGGAAACTGGTCTGTGTTTTTTAAAATATGGGGCTAAAAACCATTTAATATATTTCATGTAAAATTTGCAGTTAAAAAAGAAGTGTAAGTCATTTTGTCTGCTAAATCCATCGCAGGGACAGGGGCATGGCGTGTTTCCAGAGTTCATCATACTATGGCCCATAGGAAAGCAAAGTGAGTATTTTATAGTCCCAGCTCTCAAGCGATATAATAACGATCTTTCCCAATTAGTCAATGGAAGTCTTAGGTATAAAGGAATTTGTTGTGGAGATGAGTCATTGTTTACGTTATTCACATATGACTTAACAGTTTGTTTTTGCAATTCTTCCTCCAACCTCTTTTCCCTAAAAAGGGCGTAGAGTTCAAATTGTACTTCCTTTTTATCCGTACTCTTAATCTGAGAGGGGTCGTTAAAAACATGGATTTTGCCTATGCTGTTTAGGCTTTCCTGTGTCGCCCGAAGCCACGGGATACTCATACCTTTATCGCAAGCTAGACACTCCGACACAATTTCCTGTGTTAAGGTAGCGCGATCATTGGCCCAAATGGCCAGCCGGAATAATGCAGGCCGTGTGGCGATAAAATCAGTTATATAGGGCAAGTTGAGTTCAGCATGGCAGATGTACCCGGATGAAGAGATTGGGGCTCCAAGTAGTTTCCTGCATAACCGATTCTCTTCTGTCTTCAGGCTGGGTGTTTTCACTATCCCCCAAATCTCAGCGCCATAGGTTGCTACCGGGGCACATTGCAGTCTATATATCTTCACAATTGCATTAGTTGTTTCAGTCCTCTTTGGCCGTGGAAGGGAAAGGATTGAGTTTATGGCCTTTGAGAACTTGCCTGTGGCGTGGGCGAGATGCCCACTCCACAGGCCGTTCGCAGCAAAGACCATACCTAAATAAGGAAATTATTTTGTAGAGTACAACTTATCTTGTCCTATAGAGATGGAATTGAGTTGTTTGGCCCCTGGCCCGCAGGTCATGATAAAAGATTTTTTAAAATTCACTTTCAAATCCAAATTCCCCATAAAATGTGCAAAATTCTTGACCAGAGCACGTAGGGCGTTTGGTGTTAAGCCCATAATCACCGCATCGTCGGCGTACAGGAGTGCGGGTAACGATCTCCCTTGGATTCTCGGGGCGTCAGTGGTCGTCTTCTTCAGAGAGTCGCTCAGTCCGTTTATATAAATAATGAACAGCAGGGGTGCTAGAACGCACCCCTGTCGGACGCCTCTTTCAACCTTGATTGCCCCTGAGATCTCACCCTCCATGCCAATCCGTACATGTGCTTTAGTGTCTGCATGTAGATAAGCTAGGAAATGTACCAAAGGTTCGTCAAGGCCATAGGAGAGGAGGGTCGCCCACAGTTTTGACCTGTTCACTAAGTCGAATGCGGACGACAAATCCATAAATGCTAGGTAAATAGGTGAAGCCCTAGCTATGGTATACTTGCCAATTATGAGGTTGAGATTCAGGCATTGTTCAGTTGTCCCAACCTTGCTTCTGAAGCCCATTTGGCATCTGTCCATCACCCCTGCTTCTTCGGCCCAGTCATTCACTCTGTTATACAACACCCGGCCCAAGATTTTCAAGGTGTTGTCTAAGAGCGAAATGGGCCTGTAATTTGCTGGGTCAGATCTTTCGCCTTTTTTGTAGATGGGCACTATTATGCTTGTTGACCAGGTGTCAGGAATAGGAACCAACGGCAAGCAATTAAAAACATTAACCAGAATGGGTCCCCAAAATTCCGGCTTGTGTTTAATTAGATCGATTGGGAAGCCATCCGGCCCGGGCGCCTTGTTCCCGAGGCTTTGATTAATAGCCAAGATGACCTCCCCCTGGGTTATATCTAGTGAATTCAGTTTGCCAGGGCTATAATCATCTGTAGAAGCAGTAGGGTTGGCGTATATTTTGGAGAAGTGTTGTTCCCATTGCTGGCTTTAAATGGTACAGCTAATTTGTGATAACTGCTTTCCCATGTCCCGCATCTTCCTTACAGCAGGCCAAAAGGTAGCGCTATTTCCCACAGCAGCGGAAACAGTTAATTCCTTCCTATGTTCTTCCACCATAGCAGCCTTCCTTATCCCTATAGTTGTTTTGTAGGTTTGTCTAGCGGTCCGTACATCTGTTTGGCTCCTGGGTTTGGAATTTAGAGTCCTACGGAGAGCCTTATTTGCCGCTGAACAGCGGCTGTCGAACCACCTAGGCTCATCGTGTTTTCTGTTGGGGACAGTTAGAAGAGTCTTTATAACATTACAGAGATTTACAAAGTCTTTGACTATCCTTTGGTGATTCCCATTGGTAAGTGAACACGAATCAACTATTGGTTGGTGGTTACTTATAATTGTGTTCATAATGCATCCACTGTCCACCCCTTTCCACTTCAGCCTTAAGTTGTTAGTTGAAGGCACAATATCCCTAGCTCCCAGAGTGCGAGCAGGTGCTTGGGTCGGACCTAGTCTTAAGGTGACTTCCAATGCATTGTGGTCTCCAAAGGCTGTTTCTAGGACTCTTGCCTGGGTGACTCTGTCTAATAGTTCTACAGACATAAAAATATAGTCCACCGTGCTAGAAAATTCTCTGCCTCTAAAGGTTGGAATATTTGCAGATTCACTAGTTTTACATGTGTCCATAATATCCAATAGGGTATGCGCATTTATGAAACTTTCTAGTTCCTTTCCATGTTTGGTGGCCCTGTCTGATTGAGTAACACCTTCTTTAGTTTTGGCCAGTTTAGCATTAAAATCCCCAGCTAGGATAATCCTATTGTTCGCACAGTTGTTAAGGGATTCAGTTATTTTCGCTAGGTTCCCGAATAGTTCTATGTAATTCCTGTTGGGAATCGAATGAAAATCATTATTATAGAAGTTAATCAGGTATAACGGGGACCTGCGTGTAAACTCAATTATTTGAATGTTTGGGCTTTTGGTTGGTATTAATTTGATAGCCCCCCATAAAGTTATCCTGAATCCAATCAAGAGACCTCCCATGGGGCGTCCAAAAACTGGCTTCTGTGCGTCAATGCTGTGACATTCGAAGCCTTCTATAGCTATTTCAGAGGTAGCCCATGTCTCTTGTAACATTATTATATCTTTATCGGATATAAATTTTAACCATTCCAGGTCCAACACCCGCTGTTGGAGTCCGGCAACGTTCCAGCTAATGATCCTTAGTTGGTTGTTAGGTTGTTTATGTGGGTGTGGTTTCCCGTGGATCATATGCGTATCAGAGGCTTTTTGGGGGCTGCGGGGATCTCGGGGTTCAAATGTTACGGGCCCATTAGTATTACCACCTACTTGTTCTTCTCTTATTGGTGACATCCTCATACTAATTTGAGCTAAGTGTGTACTGGGGCTCTCCTTATCATACGCCTCTTTGGTTTTTGTCATCTCGATGGGGCAGCCCTGTTTGGTTCCCTCCAGTTCAGTGTTCAGTGGCCGGGATGGTGATAGGAGTCAGTCAACCATCTCTAGGCTGCTGAATCTATTAAAAACTGGAATTCCCCAGTAGGCATCCCTACTTGTTATATTTCTCTGAGGGTATCTGTGGTTATCTCGCCCCCACTCACCCCAGTTGTTCCCTGCGTCTCTTTGCCCCACCCGACACTAGACTCCATCAAAGGCCTGGTCGTGGTGGTCAAACCTACCATGATTCCTAGATGGATAGAAAAAAGAGAGGTGCCTTGTCTCTATGCCTTCGCTATACCCCTCACTTCTCCAGGAACAGATGTGTTCTACTGTGCGTGGGTCCTCGAAATTAATAATCACACAATCACCATGTGTTTTCTTTATCTCGTGGCCCACCCACGGTACTCTCCTGACTGTTAGAATTTTACTCCTGCAGTATGGGGGAGGTAGAGGTCTGTTGTTGTTTAGCTAATAGCTGACTTTATTTAATAAGGACCAAGTGGGTTCATCAGTGTTGACTGGTATCTCGGGAACTCCCGTCATCACCACTACATATGGGCTTGATCCAGGAGGCAGGTTAGCGGAAAATCTTTCTTGATTTCCTTTGTTCCTGTCCTTGTGGTTGTTGGTACTACCCCCCTTTGGTTGTGACGGGTTAGATTGTTTCCCTTGCGGGTTTGTGTTTATAGTGGGTGGGGTTGGTTTTTTCGCGACACCCTTAGAGGGTGAAGTTAGTTTGGGTGTGTTTTTAGAAGCTGCAACTGGTTTTTTCACGGGTTGGCCCAGGGGTTGCTGGGTGTGCGGTTTGGCTGCCACTAGAGTGGATATTCCTTTTGTGGGTGGGGATTTGACTAGGGTGCTTAGTTCATTTAGTTGTTTTTCTATGGTCCCTAGTCTCTTATCTATGGTTGCTAGATGGGCACTTATAAGTTCCCCGACCTTCGTTATAAGTTGGTTGGTCGAGGGGCAATCTTTACATAATGACTCTATGATGGACGAGTCCCCTTTATGATCCAGCCCTGTATTAGATTTCTTATTGCCCTTTTTTGAATTGTTGGATGGGCATTTCCGCTGCTTTCTCTGAGGTAGAGGATTCCCCTTAGGTATAGATGTATTTGAGCCTTGGGGCTGTTTCTGTATGGCTCCCTCCCTTAAACCTCGCGATGCTCTTGAAATAGGAGTTGAATCCTCAAAGGTGTGTGTAGTGACCGATTCTGGGGGAGGGGATAGATTGGTGGCCGTCAAGTCAGAATCTATAATCAGGATCGGGTCAGTGGCAAGAGCATGTGTGGTGTCTGTTATCGGGATAAAGGGTAACTGGGACTCCAAGATAGGCGTTGTAGCCAGGTTCTCAGCAAGACTCGCAGCTGGGATAGAGTTGGTAACAAAATCTAATTGTTTGTTGGAATTATCGGTGACATCTAGGTTTGGGGATTTTTCCAAACTCCGTAGTGATTCTGATAGTAGTTGTGTTGCTGATAAGTCCACAGTGTTAGGCATGGTGTGAATCTCTGCTCTAACTCTAACTACGGGGATGCCGTCAGCAGGGTTATCCCTGTTTGGGGTGTTAACTGAAGCGAGAAGTCCCAAAGACGAGCGTTTGGCTTGAGCCAATTCCAAGGAGACTCTGCGCTCCAAGAGTGATATTCCATGGTCAATTGCTTCATTGGCCCTGGAGATGAAATTGTCGATTGGGCCAGTGACCTTCCCTGCTCCTGCAGCAGTCTTGCTGCGACTGCCCCTTGTGGACATGGCGGTATGTATGAGGAATAATCGCCTAGTAGAGGCGAGGCGTGAACGGGAGAGGTGTCTGTAAAGATCTTACTTGGAAATTTCGGATAGCGTGGGGCTAAGTGGGGTGGCCCGTCCCGTCCTCCGTCGTCCTCGGACGGCCTCAGACGGCCCGCCCTTTGCCCGGTCTTAGCCCGGCGCTCCCGCGCGCTCCCGCGACGCGGGTGGGGCTGGGCAGTTTTATGCGCCAGCAGGCGCGCTCTCTGGTCCCGCCTTACTTCCTGGTTACGGGGCAGCTGGGAAGGGTTGTTCTTTCCCTCTCGGTCCCCCCCTCTCGGCGGCTGTTCCAGGAACAGGGACAGCGGCGGAGGGAGACCGGCGCGGTACACCCGCAGGGGCTCCGCCTCCAGCAGCACCACGCTAGGCAGCCTGTAAAGTGTTCTGGTGAGTTTTAGCAATCCTTCGTGTCAGGTTCAGATTCCCCGCTCCACCGATGGGGCTGGGCAGTTTTATGCGCCAGCAGGCGCGGTCTCTGGTCCCGCCTTACTTCCTGGTCACGGGGCAGCTGGGAAGGGTAGTTCTTTCCCTCTCGGTCCCCCCCTCTCGGCGGCTGTTCCAGGAACAGGGACAGCGGCGGAGGGAGACCGGCGCGGTACACCCGCAGGGGCTCCGCCTCCAGCAGCACCACGCTAGGCAGCCTGTAAAGTGTTCTGGTGAGTTTTAGCAATCCTTCGTGTCAGGTTCAGATTCCACTACCACATCACTCAGGAACACCACCACATCACTCAGGAACATCACCACATCACTCAGGAACATCACCACATCACTCAGGAACACCACCACATCACTCAGGAACATCACCACATCACCCAGGGGCACCACTCAGGGACACCACCACATCACTGAAGGACACCACCACATCACTCAGAGACACCACCACATCACTCGGGGACACCACCCCATCACTCAGGGAAACCAGCACATCACTCAGAGACACCACCACATCACTCAGGGACCCAGCCACATTATTCAGGAACACCAGCACATCACTCAGGGGCACCACTCAGGGACACCACCACATCACTCAAGGACACCACCACATCACTCAGAGACACCACCACATCACTCAGAGACACCACCACATCACTCAGACACCACCACATCACTCGGGGACACCACCACATCACTCAGGGAAACCAGCACATCACTCCGAGACACGACCACATCACTCAGAGACACCACCACATCACTCGGACTCACCACCACATCACTCGGACACACCACCACATCACTCAGGAACACCTCCACATCACTCTGGGACACCACCACATCACTCTGGGACACCACCACATCACTCTGGGACACCACCACATCACTCTGGGACAACACCACATCACTCTGGGACACCACCACATCACTAATGGGCACCACTCAGGGACACCACCACATCACTCAGGGACACCACCACATCACTCAGGGGCACCACCACATCACTCAGGGGCACCACCACATCACTCAGGGGCACCACTCAGGGACACCACCACATCACTCAAGGACACGACCACATCACTCGGAGACACCACCACATCACTCGGAGACACCACCACATCACTCGGAGACACCACCACATCACTCTGGGACACCACCACATCACTCAGGGGCACCACTCAGGGACACCACCACATCACTCAAGGACACGACCACATCACTCGGAGACACCACCACATCACTCTGGGACACCACCACATCACTCTGGTACACCACCACATAACTCAGGGACACCACCACATCACTCAGGTCACCACTCAGGGACACCACCACATCACTCGGGGACACCACCACATCACTCGGGGACACCACCACATCACTCAAGGGCACCACCACATCACTCAGGGACACCACCACATCATTCATGAACAACACCACATCATTCAGGGACACCACCACATCACTCTGGGACACCACCACATCACTCACAGGGTCCACCACATCACGCAGGAACACCACCACATCACTCAGGGACACCACCACATCACTCAGGAGCCCCACTCAGGGACACCACAACAATACTCAGGGATACCACCAAATCACCCAGGGACACCACCACATCACACGGGGACACCACCCGGGGACATCGCCGCATCACTCTGGGACACCACCACATCACTCTGGGACACCACCACATCACTCGTGGACACCACAGCACTCGGGGACACCACCACATCACTCATGTCACCACTCAGGGGCACCACCACATCACTCAGGTCACCACTCAGGGACACCACCACATCACTCAGGGACACCACCACATCACTCGGGGACACCACAGCACTCGGGGACACCACCACATCACTCATGTCACCACTCAGGGGCACCACCACACCACTCAGGGGCACCACCACATCACTCGGGGACACCACCACATCACTCGGGGACACCACCACATCACTCGAGGACACCACCACAGCACTCGGGGACACCACCACATCACTCGGGGACACCACCACATCACTCAGGAACAATCAATCAATCAATCAATCACGGCATTTATATAGCGCGCTACTCTCCCGGGGGGGTCTCAAGGCGCTGGGGGAGAGGGGTGTGTCACTGCTCGAACAGCCAGGTTTTGAGTTGCTTCCTGAAGCAGAGAGATGGTCTTCGGTACATCGAAGGTGAATGGGGAGGTTTTCCAGGTCTTGGCTGCCAGGTAGGAGAAGGATCTTCCTCCGGCGGTGGCTCTGCGGATGCGTGGTACGGTGGCGAGGGCGTGGCTGGTCGATCGTAGCTGGCGGGTGGGCGTGTAGAAGGTCATGCGGTCGTTGAGGTACTTCGGGCCCAGGTCGTGTAGAGCCTTGTGTGCGTGGGTGAGGAGTCTGAACGTGATTCTCTTGCTGACGGGGAGCCAGTGCAGTTCTCTCAGGTGTCCGGTGATGTGGCTGTGTCGGGGGATGTCCAGGATGAGTCGTGCGGAGGCGTTTTGGATGCGTTGGAGTCTTCTCTGGATTTTGGCTGTGGTTCCGGCGTAGAGGGCGTTCCCGTTGTCCATTCGGCTGGTGACGAGTGCCTGGGTGATGGTCTTCCTGGTTTCTGTGGGGATCCATCTGAAGATCTTGCGGAGCATGCGCAGGGTGTTGAAGCACGAGGAAGAAACGGTGTTGACTTGTCTGCTCATTGACAGGGAGGAGTCCAGGATGAAGCCCAGGTTGGGTGCGTGGTCCGTTGGTTTGGGGGTGGTGCCCAGGGCCGGGGGCCACCAGGAGTCGTCCCAGGCGGAGGGTGATGATCCCAGGATGAGGACTTCCGTCTTGTTTGAGTTCAGTTTAAGGCGGCTGTTCCTCATCCAGTCGGCGACCTCTTTCATCCCATCGTGTAGGTTGGCTCTGGCGGTGGTGGGATCGTTGGTGAGGGAGAGGATCAGCTGGGTGTCGGCGGCGTAGGAGATGATGTTGAGGTGGTCTTGGCGTGCGATGGCTGCAAGGGGGCTCATGTAGGCGTTGAAGAGGGTCGGGCTGAGAGAAGATCCTTGTGGTACGCCGCAGATGACTTCGGTGGCCTCGGATCTGAACGGAGGGAGGCCGACTCTCTGGGTTCTTCGGTGAGGAACGAGATGATCCACTCCAGTGCTTTCTCTTGGATTCCGATGTTGCTGAGGCGCTTCACTAGGGTGCGGTGGCAGACCGTGTCAAACGCTGCGGAGAGGTCCAGGAGGATGAGGGCCACTGTTTCCCCGTTGTCGATCAGGGCTCTGATGTCGTCGGTGGCAGCGATCAGGGCGGTCTCGGTGCTGTGGTTGGCCCGAAATCCGGACTGCAAGTAGTCGAGGGATCCGTTCATGTCCAGGAAGGCGGCAAGCTGTTTGTTGATGGTCTTCTCGATGACTTTGGCCAGAAAAGGAAGGAGCGAGATGGGACGGTAGTTCTTGAGGTCGGTGGGGTCTGCCGTTAGTTTCTTCAGGAGGGAGGTCAGCTCAGCGTGCTTCCAGATCTCCGGGAAGGTGGCGGTGTGGAAGGAGGAGTTGATGGTGTCTCGGAGATGGGGTGCGATGGTGGCGCGGCTTTGTTGAAGACGTGGTGTGGGCACGGGTCGGTTGGTGATCCTGAGTGGATGGAGTTCATCGTGCGGGTGGTGTCTAAGGTGCTGATCGGGGTCCAGTTGCAGAGGGTGGTGGTGGCGGGCGTTGGTTCGGTGGTAGGGTGCGTGGTCTGTGAGTCGAAGCTGTTGTGTATGTCGGCGATCTTGCGGTGGAAGAACGAGGCGAGGGAGTCGCAGAGGTCTTGCGTGGGGGTGATGTCGTTGGTTCAGGCGCTGGGGTTGGAGAACTCTTTGACGATGCTGAAGAGTTCCTTACTGTCGTGGGCGTTGTTGTCCAGTCGTTCTTTGAGTGCCGTCTTCTTGGTGGCGCGGATCAGTTGATGGTGTTTGCGGGTGGCGTGCTTGATGGCGGTCCAGTTTTCTGTGGTGTGGTCAAGCCGCCAGGCTTTCTCGAGGGTGCGGCAGTTCTTCTTGGATTCCTTGGGTTCGTTGGTAAACCAGGGGGTTTTCTTGCTGCTGGGTCTGCTGGGAGGGTTCCTCAGTGGTGCGAGATCGTCGGCGCAGGCGGTCAGCCACTTGGTGAGGTTGCTGGCTGCTACGTTGGGGTCCGTTGTGCTGGTGGGAGTGTTCTGGCTGAGGGAGGCGGTGAGCTGCTCGGCGGTGATCTTGCTCCAGCTGCGGCGGGGGACCCACTGCGGTTGGTGGTGGGTCGTATTTCTACTGAAGCTGAAGTGGACGCAGCTGTGATCTGTCCAGTGGAGTCCGGTGGCGTGGCTGAAGGAGACGTGCTTGCTGGATGAGAAGACGGGGTCCAGCGTGTTTCCGGCGTAGTGGGTGGGGGTGTCCACCAGTTGCTTGAGTCTGAGGTTGGCGAGGTTGTCCAGCAGGGCGGTGGTGTTTCTGTCGTTGTTGTTCTCCAGGTGGAAGTTGAGGTCCCCTAGGAGGATGTAGTAGGCGGAGGGAAGGGCGTGCGAGCTGATGAAGTCTGCGATGTCTTCGCTGAACTGCGTGCGCGGTCCCGGTGGCCTGTAGATGAGGGTGCCTCGGAGGGTGGTCTTGGGGTCGGTGTGTATCTGGAAGTGCAGGTGCTCGGCGGCGGAGAAGGTTTTGTCGGAGTTAGTCGAGATGCGGATGGTGTTCTAGTGTACGTTGGCGATGCCTCCTCCCGTCTGGTTGACGCGGTCCTTCCGGGTGATCTTGTATCCGTCCGGGATGGCTGTGGCGATGTCGGGCGCTGAGGAGGCGTTCATCCACGTTTCGGTGAGGAAGGCGACGTCTGGTGCAGTTGCGTCGAGCAGGTCCCAGAGTTCCACGGCGTGCCTGTGGACGGAGCGGGTGTTTAGCAGGATGCACTTCAGGTGGTTGCTGTTAGTGTTGGAGTCGGCGGGGGCGGTGCAGGTGAAGCGGCAGGCTTTGCAGCCGAAGGGTCCGTTGGTGCATCTCGGGGTGAATTGGTAGCAGGCAGGGTTCCGGCCGGCATTGAGTGCGTTGAGAGTGGCGGCGTCGTAGGTCAGTCGTGAAGTCTGGCATCGGCAGTGGGGACCAGGGGTCCTGGCGCTAGGCGCGGTCCAGGCGCAGACGGGCTTGCCTTTGGCGCGCCTTCGGCGCACAATCGGCGCGTCCGCTGCGCGTCAACGCTGCCCGGGTGCACGGTTGCCATTTATGGCAAAGTGCAGGGAGGGAGGAGCAGCTGGGAGGCGGGAGCGGGGAGGGCACAGAAGGAAAGGGGGCGTGTCCGCACTCCCGGCGGCGGGAAGCGGGGAGCGGGCGGGTGGGCGCAGGGGGCACTGCAGGGGAAAACTGCACAGGGGGGACAAAACACAGGCAAAAAGGAACACCACCACATCACTCAAGGGCACCACTACATCACTCAAGGAACATCACCACATCACTCAGAGACACCACCACATCACTCCGACACACCACCACATCACTCGGACACACCACCACATCACTCGGGAACACGTCCACATCACTCTGGGACACCACCACATTACTCTGGGACACCACCACATCACTCAGGGACACCACCACATCACTCAGGGGCACCACTCAGGGACACCACCACATCACTCAAGGACACCACCACATCACTCGGGAACACCTCCACATCTCTCAGGAACACTACCACATCACTCAGGAACAGTACCACATCACTCAGGAACACTACCACATCACTCAGGAACACCACCACATCACTCGGGGGCACCACCACATCACTCGGGGACACCAACACATCACTCTGGGACACCACCACATCACTCTGGGACACTACCACATCACTCAGGAACACCACCCGGGGACACCACCATAACACTCGGGGACACCACCACATCACTCGGGTGCACCACCACATCACTCGGGTGCACCACCACATCACTCGGGGGCACCACCACATCACTCGGGGACACCAACACATCACTCTGGGACACCACCACATCACTCTGGGACACCACCACATCACTCAAGGGCACCACCACATCACTCAGGGGCACCACCACATCACTCGGGGGCACCACCACATCACTCAGGGGCACCACCACATCACTCGGGGGCACCACCACATCACTCGGAAACACCACCACATCACTCGGGAACACCACCACATCACTCAGGAACAGTACCACATCACTCAGGAACACTACCACATCACTCAGGAACACCACCACATCACTCAGGAACATCACCACATCATCCAGGAACACCACCACATCACTCAGGAACATCACCACATCACCCAGGGGCACCACTCAGGGACACCACCACATCACTGAAGGACACCACCACATCACTCAGAGACACCACCACATCACTCAGGGACACCACCCCATCACTCAGGGAAACCAGCACATCACTCAGAGACACCACCACATCACTCGGGGACACCACCACATCACTCGGGGACACCACCACATCACTCAGGGACACCACCACATCACTCGGGAAAACCAACACATCACTCGGGGACACCACCACATCACTCTGTGACACCACCACATCACTCTGTGACACCACCACATCACTCTGTGACACCACCACATCACTCTGTGACACCACCACATCACTCGGGGACACCTCCACATCACTCAGGGATACCACCACATCACTCGGGGACACCACCACATCACACGGGGACACCACCCGGGGACACCACCATAACACTCGGGGACACCACCACATCACTCGGGTGCACCACCACATCACTCGGGTGCACCACCACATCACTCGGGGGCACCACCACATCACTCGGGGACACCAACACATCACTCTGGGACACCACCACATCACTCTGGGACACCACCACATCACTCAAGGGCACCACCACATCACTCAGGGGCACCACCACATCACTCGGGGGCACCACCACATCACTCGGGGGCACCACCACATCACTCAGGGGCACCACCACATCACTCGGGGGCACCACCACATCACTCGGAAACACCACCACATCACTCGGGAACACCACCACATCACTCAGGAACAGTACCACATCACTCAGGAACACTACCACATCACTCAGGAACACCACCACATCACTCAGGAACATCACCACATCATCCAGGAACACCACCACATCACTCAGGAACATCACCACATCACCCAGGGGCACCACTCAGGGACACCACCACATCACTGAAGGACACCACCACATCACTCAGAGACACCACCACATCACTCAGGGACACCACCCCATCACTCAGGGAAACCAGCACATCACTCAGAGACACCACCACATCACTCAGGGACCCCACCACATCATTCAGGAACAACATCACATCACTCAGGGACACAACCACATCACTCTGGGACACCACCACATTACTCAGGGACACCACCACATCACTCGGGGACACCACCACATCACTCGAGGACGCCACCACAACACTCGGGAACACCGCCACATCACTCGGGGACACCGCCACATCACTCAAGGGCACCACCACATCACTCAGGGACACCACCACATCGTTCAGGAACACCACCACATCACTCAGGGACACCACCCCATCACTCAGGGGCACCACCACATCACTCGGGGACACCACCACATCACTCAGGGTTCGGGGACACTACCACATCACTCAGGGTTCGGGGACACCACCACATCACTCAGGGACGCCACCACATCTCTCGGGGACACCACCACATCACTCAGGAACACCACCACATCACTCAAGGGCACCACAATCACTCAGGGACACCACCACATCACTCAGGGTTCGGGGACACCACCACATTTCTCAGGGTTCGGGGACACCACCACATCATTCGGGGACACCACCACATCACTTGGGGACACCACCACACCACTCTGTGACACCACCACATCACTCGGGGACACCACCACATCACTTGGGGACACCACCACACCACTTAGGGGCACCACCACATTACTCGGGGACACCACCACATCACTTTGTGGCACCACCACATCACTCGGGGGCAACACCACATCACTCGGGGGCAACACCACATCACTCGGGGGCACCACCACATCACTCGGGGACACCACCACATCACTCGGGGGCACCACCAAATCACTCGGGGGCACCACCTCATCACTCGGGGACACCACCACATCACTTGGGGACACCACCACATCACTCGGGGACACCACCACATCACTCTGGGACACCACCACCGCACTCGCGGACACCACCACATCACTCGGGGACACCACCACATCACTCGGGGACACCACCACATCACTCGGGGACACCACCACCGCACTCGCGGACACCACCACATCACTCGGGGACACCACCACATCACTCAGGAACACCACCACATCACTCAAGGGCACCACAATCACTCAGGTACACCACCACATCACTCAGGGTTCGGGGACACCACCACATCACTCGGGGACACCACCACATCACTCGGGGACACCACCACATCACTTGGGGACACCACCACACCACTTAGGGGCACCACCACATCACTCGGGGACACCACCACATCACTCTGTGGCACCACCACATCACTCGGGGGCAACACCACATGACTCGGGGGCACCACCACATCACTCGAGGGTACCACCACATCACTCGGGGGCACCACCACATCACTCCGGGGCACCACCACATCACTCGGGGGCACCACCTCATCACTCGGTGACACCACCACATGACTCGGGGACACCACCACATCACTCGGGGACACCACCACATCACTCGGGGACACCGCCTCATCTCTCGGGGACACCACCTCATCACTCGAGGACACCACCACATCACTCAGAGACACCACCACATCACTCAGGAAAACCACAACATCACTCGGGGACACCACCACATCACTCGGGGACACCACCACATCACTCGGGGACACCACCACATCACTCGGGGACACCACCACATCACTCAGGAACACCACCACATCACTCTGGGGCACCACCACATCACTCTGGGGCACCACCACATCACTCTGGGGCACCACCACATCACTCTGGGGCACCACCACATCACTCAGGGGCACCACCACATCACTCAGGGGCACCACCACATCACTCAGGGGCACCACCACATGTCTCAGGGTTCGGGGAGACCACCACATCACTCAGGGTTCGGGGACACCACCACATCACTCGGGGACACCACCACATCACTCAGGGACACCACCACATCACTCGGGAAAACCACCACATCACTCGGGGACACCACCACATCACTCTGTGACACCACCACATCACTCTGTGACACCAACACATCACTCTGGGACACCACCACATCACTCGGGGATACCACCACAACACTCGCGGACACCACCACATCACCGGGGACACCACCCGGGGAAACCACCATATCACTCGGGGACACCACCGCATCACTCGGGTGCACCACCACATCACTCAGGGACACCACCACATCACTCGGGGACACCACCACATCACTCAGGGACACCACCACATCACTCGGGAAAACCAACACATCACTCGGGGACACCACCACATCACTCTGTGACACCACCACATCACTCTGTGACACCACCACATCACTCTGTGACACCACCACATCACTCTGTGACACCACCACATCACTCGGGGACACCTCCACATCACTCAGGGATACCACCACATCACTCGGGGACACCACCACATCACACGGGGACACCACCCGGGGACACCACCATAACACTCGGGGACACCACCACATCACTCGGGTGCACCACCACATCACTCGGGTGCACCACCACATCACTCGGGGGCACCACCACATCACTCGGGGACACCAACACATCACTCTGGGACACCACCACATCACTCTGGGACACCACCACATCACTCAAGGGCACCACCACATCACTCAGGGGCACCACCACATCACTCGGGGGCACCACCACATCACTCGGGGGCACCACCACATCACTCGGGGGCACCACCACATCACTCGGAAACACCACCACATCACTCGGGAACACCACCACATCACTCAGGAACAGTACCACATCACTCAGGAACACTACCACATCACTCAGGAACACCACCACATCACTCAGGAACATCACCACATCATCCAGGAACACCACCACATCACTCAGGAACATCACCACATCACCCAGGGGCACCACTCAGGGACACCACCACATCACTGAAGGACACCACCACATCACTCAGAGACACCACCACATCACTCAGGGACACCACCCCATCACTCAGGGAAACCAGCACATCACTCAGAGACACCACCACATCACTCAGGGACCCCACCACATCATTCAGGAACAACATCACATCACTCAGGGACACAACCACATCACTCTGGGACACCACCACATTACTCAGGGACACCACCACATCACTCGGGGACACCACCACATCACTCGAGGACGCCACCACAACACTCGGGAACACCGCCACATCACTCGGGGACACCGCCACATCACTCAAGGGCACCACCACATCACTCAGGGACACCACCACATCGTTCAGGAACACCACCACATCACTCAGGGACACCACCCCATCACTCAGGGGCACCACCACATCACTCGGGGACACCACCACATCACTCAGGGTTCGGGGACACTACCACATCACTCAGGGTTCGGGGACACCACCACATCACTCAGGGACGCCACCACATCTCTCGGGGACACCACCACATCATTCGGGGACACCACCACATCATTCGGGGACACCACCACATCACTCAAGGGACCACCACATCACTCAGAGACACCACCACATCACTCAGGTCACCACTCAGGGACACCACCACATCACTCGGGAAAAGCACCACATCACTCTGGGACACCACCACATCACTCTGGGACACCACCACATCACTCAGGGACATCACCACATCACTCAGGAGCCCCACTCAGGGGCACCACCACATCACTCGGGGATACCACCACATCACCCGGGGACACCACCACATCACACGGGGACACCACCCGGGGACACCACCACATCACTCTGGGACACCACCACATCACTCTGGGACACCACCACATCACTCTGGGTCACGACCACATTTATTTATTTATTTATTTTGGGCATTTTTAAAGCGCACTGTTACCCGGAGGTGTCCTGGCGCTGAATGATCACTAGGAGGCGTGGGAAAGAGAGTTAGTGTGAGAAAAGCCAGGTTTTAAGGGCCCTTCTGAATGTGAGCAAGTCGGGGATCTGTCTAAGGTTGGAAGGCAGAGAGTTCCATGCCTTAGCGGCTCGCAGGGAGAGACTTCTGCCTCCCCAACGAGCTTTCCTAACTCTGGGGACTACTGCCAGGCCCTGTTCGGCAGATCTTAGAGCCCGGGCAGGTTTGTACCATTGGAAAAGAGGGGTCATACACTGGGGGCCTAGGCCGTGCAGAGCCTTAAAAATCACGCAGAGTGACTTAAAGGCGATTCTTTTCCTAACAGGCAGCCAGTGTAATTTTACAAGGTCCCGGGCTACTGAGGAGAACTTGGGGGTCCTGTAATCAGGCGTGCTGCTGCATTCTGCAGGATTTGAAGTTTGTTCAAGAGTCCCTGCTGAGCATTCAGCAGCAGACCATTACAATAATCCAGCCGGGACAGCACCAGACTGGTCACTACTGTCTTCTTGTGTTCTACTGGGAGAAAGGGCAGGACTTTCCGTATGGTTTTGAGAGCATAATGCGTGGTCGAGGCCAGTGCGTTGATATGTGGCCTGAAGGAGAGAGAGTCATCCATCAGGACCCCTAAATTTTTTACCTTCGAGACCGGAGCAGGGGAGCCCCCATTTCTTCTGGCCACCAGCGAGGGGACCAGAAGTTCTCACATGAACCAAACAGTAGCAATTCTGTTTTAGCCGAATTAAGCTTCAGGCAGTTTCCTGACATCCATTTGCTCACCTCCCGCATGCAGCATCTGAACCTGTCTGCTGTGCTATCCAATTCTCCCTGACGCAGTGACACCACAATCTGAGTGTCGTCCGCGTAGGATGTGAGATTAAATCCGAAGGATCTGATCACTGATGCCAGTGTCGAGACGTAGGCATTAAAAAGAGTCGGGCTCAGGGAAGACCCCTGGGGGACTCCGCAGGGGAGCACAAAAGGCTCAGATTCGAAGTCCCCCAAGGCCGCCAACTGCGTCCTGCCGGATAAAAAGGCCTGCAAGATGTCAAGGGCCTTTACCCGAATCCCACCGGCCCTCAGACGGTCCACCAAGATGTTATGGCGGACCGTCTGGAACACCACCACATCACTCTGGGACACCACCACATCACTCTGGGACACCACCACATCACTCTGGGACACCACCACATCACTCGGGGGCACCACCACATCACTCGAGGGCACCACCACATCACTCGGGGGCACCACCACATCACTCGGGGGCACCACCACATCACTCTGGGACACCACCACATCACTCAGGAACATCACCACATCACTCAGGGACACAACCACATCACTCAGGGGCACCACTATGGGACACCACCACATCATTCAGGGACACCACCACATCACTCAGGGGCACCACTGAGGGACACCACCACATCACTCAAGGACCCACCCACATCACTCGGAGACACCACCACATCACTCAGAGACACCACCACATCACTCAGAGACACCACCACATCACTCAGAGACACCACCACATCACTCTGGGACACCACCACATCACTCTGGGACACCACCACATCACTCTGGGACACCACCACATGTCTCTGGGACACCACCACATGTCTCTGGGACACCATCACATCACTCGGGACACCACCACATCACTCGGGTACACCAGCACATCACTCAGGTACACCAGCACATCACTCGGGGACACCACCACAGCACTCGGGGACACCACCACATCACTCAGGTCACCACTCAGAGCACCACCACATTACTCGGGGACACCACCACATCACTCGGGGACACCACCACAACACTTGGGGACACCACCACATCACTCGGGGACACCACCACATCACTCGGGGACACCACCACCGCACTCGGGGACACAACCACATCACTCGGGGACACCACCACATCACTCGGGGACACCACCACATCACTCAGGAACACCACCACATCACTCAAGGGCACCACAATCACTCAGGGACACCACCACATCACTCAGGAACAACACCACATCACTGAGGGACACCACCACATCACTCAGGTCACCACTCAGGGACACCACCACATCACTCGGGGGCACCATCACATCACTCGGGGGCACCATCACATCACTCGGGGGCACCACCACATCACTCGGGGACACCAACACATCACTCTGGGACACCACCACAGCACTCGGGGACACCACCACATCACTCAGGTCACCACTCAGGGGCACCACCACATCACTCGGGGACACCACCACATCACTTGGGGACACCACCACATCACTCGGGGACACCACCACATTACACGGGGACACCATAACCACACTCGCGGACACCACCACATCACTCGGGGACACCACCACATCACTCAGGAACACCACCACATCACTCAAGGGCACCACAATCACTCAGGGACACCACCACATCACTCAGGGTTCGGGGACACCACCACATTTCTCAGGGTTCGGGGACACCACCACATCACTCGGGGACACCACCACATCACTTGGGGACACCACCACACCACTTAGGGGCACCACCACATTACTCGGGGACACCACCACATCACTTTGTGGCACCACCACATCACTCGGGGGCAACACCACATCACTCGGGGGCAACACCACATCACTCGGGGGCACCACCACATCACTCGGGGACACCACCACATCACTCTGGGGCACCACCTCATCACTCGGGGGCACCACCTCATCACTCGGGGACACCACCACATCACTTGGGGACACCACCACATCACTCGGGGACACCACCACATCACTCGGGGACACCACCACCGCACTCGCGGACACCACCACATCACTCGGGGACACCACCACATCACTCAGGAACACCACCACATCACTCAAGGGCACCACAATCACTCAGGTACACCACCACATCACTCAGGGTTCGGGGACACCACCACATCACTCGGGGACACCACCACATCACTCGGGGACACCACCACATCACTTGGGGACACCACCACACCACTTAGGGGCACCACCACATCACTCGGGGACACCACCACATCACTCTGTGGCACCACCACATCACTCGGGGGCAACACCACATGACTCGGGGGCACCACCACATCACTCGAGGGTACCACCACATCACTCGGGGGCACCACCACATCACTCCGGGGCACCACCACATCACTCGGGGGCACCACCTCATCACTCGGTGACACCACCACATGACTCGGGGACACCACCACATCACTCGGGGACACCACCACATCACTCGGGGACACCGCCTCATCTCTCGGGGACACCACCTCATCACTCGAGGACACCACCACATCACTCAGAGACACCACTACATCACTCAGGAAAACCACAACATCACTCGGGGACACCACCACATCACTCGGGGACACCACCACATCACTCGGGGACACCACCACATCACTCGGGGACACCACCACATCACTCAGGAACACCACCACATCACTCTGGGGCACCACCACATCACTCTGGGGCACCACCGCATCACTCAGGGGCACCACCACATCACTCAGGGGCACCACCACATCACTCAGGGGCACCACCACATGTCTCAGGGTTCGGGGAGACCACCACATCACTCAGGGTTCGGGGACACCACCACATCACTCGGGGACACCACCACATCACTCAGGGACACCACCACATCACTCGGGAAAACCACCACATCACTCGGGGACACCACCACATCACTCTGTGACACCACCACATCACTCTGTGACACCAACACATCACTCTGGGACACCACCACATCACTCGGGGATACCACCACAACACTCGCGGACACCACCACATCACCGGGGACACCACCCGGGGAAACCACCATATCACTCGGGGACACCACCACATCACTCGGGTGCACCACCACATCACTCGGGGACACCACCACATCACTCGGGGACACCACCACATCACTCAGGGACACCACCACATCACTCGGGAAAACCAACACATCACTCGGGGACACCACCACATCACTCTGTGACACCACCACATCACTCTGTGACACCACCACATCACTCTGTGACACCACCACATCACTCTGTGACACCACCACATCACTCGGGGACACCTCCACATCACTCAGGGATACCACCACATCACTCGGGGACACCACCACATCACACGGGGACACCACCCGGGGACACCACCATAACACTCGGGGACACCACCACATCACTCGGGTGCACCACCACATCACTCGGGTGCACCACCACATCACTCAGGGGCACCACCACATCACTCGGGGACACCAACACATCACTCTGGGACACCACCACATCACTCTGGGACACCACCACATCACTCAAGGGCACCACCACATCACTCAGGGGCACCACCACATCACTCGGGGGCACCACCACATCACTCAGGGGCACCACCACATCACTCGGGGGCACCACCACATCACTCGGAAACACCACCACATCACTCGGGAACACCACCACATCACTCTGGTACACCACCACATCACTCAGGTCACCACTCAGGGACACCACCACATCACTCAGGGACACCACCACATCACTCAGAGACACCACCACATCACTCGGGAAAACCACCACATCACTCGGGGACACCACCACATCACTCGGGGACACCACCACATCACTCGGGGACACCACCACATCACTCTGTGGCACCACCACATCACTCAGGGGCACCACCACATCACTCGGGGACACCACCACATCACTCGGGGACACCACCGCATCACTCGGGGACACCACCACATCACTCAGGGTTCGGGGACACCACCACATCACTCGGGGACATCACCACATCACTCGGGGACACCACCACATCACTCCGGGACACCACCATATCACCCGGGAAAACCACCACATCACTCTGTGACATCACCACATCACTCTGTGACACAAACACATCACTCTAGGACACCACCACATCACTCGGGGGCACCACCACATCACTCGGAAACACCACCACATCACTCGGGAACACCACCACATCACTCTGGGACACCACCACATCACTCAGGTCACCACTCAGGGACACCACCACATCACTCAGGGACACCACCACATCACTCAGAGACACCACCACATCACTCGGGAAAACCACCACATCACTCGGGAAAACCAGCACATCACTCGGGGACACCACCACATCACTCGGGGACACCACCACATCACTCTGTGGCACCACCACATCACTCTGTGGCACCACCACATCACTCGGGGACACCACCACATCACTCGGGGACACCACCGCATCACTCGGGGACACCACCACATCACTCAGGGTTCGGGGACACCACCACATCACTCGGGGACACCACCACATCACTCGGGGACACCACCACATCACTCAGGGACACCACCATATCACCCGGGAAAACCCCCACATCACTCGGGGACGCCACCACATCACTCAGGGACACCACTACATCACTCGAGGACACCACCACATCACTCTGTGACACCACCACATCACTCTGTGACACAAACACATCACTCTGGGACAACACCACATCACTCGGAGATACCACCACATCACTCGTGTGACCACCACATCACTCGGGGGCACCACCACATCACTCTGTGACACAAACACATCACTCTGGGACACCACCACCTCACTCGGGGATACCACCACATCACTCGTGTGCACCACCACATCACTCGGGGGAACCACCACATCACTCTGGGACACCAACACATCACTCTGGGACACCACCACATCACTTGGGGACACCACCACATCACTCAGGGGCACAACCACATCACTCTGGGACACCACCACATCACTAAGGAACACCACCACATCACTCAGGAACACCACCACATCACTCAGGAACACCACCACATAACTCAGGAACACCTCCACATCACTCAGGAACACCACCACATCACTCAGGAACATCACCACATCACTCAGGAATACCACCACATCACTCAGGGACACCACCTCATCACTCTGTGACACCAACACATCACTCTGGGACACCACCACATCACTCGGGGATACCACCACATCACTCGGGGACACCACCACATCACATGGGGACACCACCCGGGGACACCACCATATCACTCGGGGACACCACCACATCACTCGGGTGCACCACCACATCACTCGGGTGCACCACCACATCACTCGGGGGCACCACCACATCACTCGGGGGCACCACCACATCACTCGGGGACACCACCACATTACTCTGGGACACCACCACATCACTCTGGGACACCACCACATCACTCGGGGACACCACCACATCACTCAGGGGCACAACCACATCACTCAGGGGCACAACCACATCACTCAGGGACACCACCACATCACTAAGGAACACCACCACATCACTCAGGAACACCACCACACCACTCAGGAACACCACCACATCACTCAGGAACACCACCACATCACTCAGGAACACCACCACATCACTCAGGAACACTACTACATCACTCAGGAACACCACCACATCACTCAGGAACACCACCACATCACTCAGAAACATCACCACATCACTCAGGAACACCACCACATCACTCAGGAACATCACCACATCACTCAGGGACACCACCACATCACTCAGGGGCACCACTCAGGGACACCACCACATCACTCAAGGACAACACCACATCACTCAGAGACACCACCACATCAATCGGGGACACCACCACATCACTCAGGGAAACCAGCACATCACTCAGAGACACCACCACATCACTCGGACACACCACCCGATCACTCGGACACACCACCAGATCACTCGGACACACCACCAGATCACTCGGTCACACCACCACATCACTCGAACACACCACCACATCACTCGGACACACAACCACATCACTCTGGGACACCACCACATCACTCAAGGACACCACCACATCACTCAGAGACACCACCACATCACTCAAAGACACCACCACATCACTCGGACACACCACCAGATCACTCGGACACACCACCACAGCACTCGAACACACCACCACATCACTCGAACACACCACCACATCACTCAGGGACACAACCACATCACTCAGGGACACCACCACATCACTCAGGGACACCACCACATCACTCAGGGGCACCACTCAGGGACACCACCACATCACTCAAGGACACCACCACATCACTCGGAGACACCACCACACCACTCGGAGACACCACCACATCACTCTGGGACACCACCACATAACTCTGGGACACCGCCACATCACTCTGGGACACCACCACATCACTCTGGGACACCACCACATCACTCTGGGACACCACCACATCACTCTGGGACACCACCACATCACTCTGGGACACCACCACATCACTCTGGGTCACCACTCAGGGGCACCACCACATCTCTCGGGGACACCACCACATCACTCGGGGACACCACCACATCACTCGGGGACACCACCACATCACTCGGGGACACCACCACAGCACTCGGGGACACCACCACATCACTCAGGAACAACACCACACCACTCAGGGACACCACCACATCACTCTGGGACACCACCACATCACTCGGGGACACCACCACATCACTCGGAGACAACACCACATCACTCTGGGACGCCACCACATCACTCTGGGACACCACCACATCACTCAAGGGCACCACCACATCACTCGGGGGCACCACCACATCACTCGGGGGCACCACCACATCACTCAGGGGCACCACCACATCACTCGGGGGCACCACCACATCACTCGGAAACACCACCACATCCCTCGGGAACACCACCACATCACTCTGGGACACCACCACATTACTCAGGTCACCACTCAGGGACACCACCACATCACTCAGGGACACCACCACATCACTCAGAGACACCACCACATCACTCGGGAAAACCACCACATCACTCGGGAAAACCACCACATCACTCGGGGACACCACCACATCACTCGGGGACACCACCACATCACTCAGGGACACCACCACATCACTCGGGGACACCACCACATCACTCAGGGGCACCACCACATCACTCAGGGGCACCACCACATCACTCGGGGACACCACCACATCACTCGGGGACACCACCACATCACTTGGGGACACCACCACATCACTCAGGGTTCGGGGACACCACCACATCACTCGGGGACACCACCACATCACTCAGGGACACCACCAGATCACTCAGCGACACCACCATATCACCCTGGAAAACCACCACATCACTAGGGGACGCCACCACATCACTCAGGGACACCTCTACATCACTCGAGGACACCACCACATCACTCTGTGACACCACCACATCACTCTGTGACACAAACACATCACTCTGGGACACCACCACATCACTCTGGGACACCACCACATCACTCGGGGACACCACCATATCACCCGGGAAAACCACCACATCACTCGGGGATGCCACCACATCACTCAGGGACACCACTACATCACTCGAGGACACCACCACATGACTCTGTGACACCACCACATCACTCTGTGACACAAACACATCACTCTGGGACACCACCACATTACTCGGGGATACCACCACATCACTCGGGGACACCACCACATCACACAGGGACACCACCCGGGGACACCACCACATCACTCGGGGACACCACCACATCACTCGTGTGCACCACCACATCACTCAGGGGCACCACCACATCACTCGGGGACACCAACACATCACTCTGGGACACCACCACATCTCTTGGGGACACCACCACATCACTAGGGGGCACAACCACATCACTCGGGGACACCACCACATCACTAAGGAACACCACCACATCACTCAGGAACACCACCACATCACTCAGGGACACCACCACATCACTCTGTGACACCAACACATCACTCTGGGACACCACCACATCACTCGGGGATACCACCACATCACTCGGGGATACCACCACATCACTCGGGGACACCACCACATCACACGGGGACACCACCATATCACTCGGGGACACCACCACATCACTCGGGTGCACCACCACATCACTCGGGTGCACCACCACATCACTCGGGTGCACCACCACATCACTCGGGGGCACCACCACATCACTCGGGGGCACCACCACATCACTCGGGGACACCAACACATCACTCTGGGACACCACCACATCATTCTGGGACACCACCACATCACTTGGGGACACCACCACATCACTCAGGGGCACAACCACATCACTCAGGGACACCACCACATCACTAAGGAACACCACCACATCACTCAGGAACACCACCACATCACTCAGGAACACCACCACATCACTCAGGAACACCACCACATCACTCAGGAACACCACCACATCACTCCGGAACACTACCACATCACTCAGGAACACCACCACATCACTCAGAAACATCACCACATCACTCAGGAACACCACCACATCACTCAGGAACATCAACACATCACTCAGGGACACCACCACATCACTCAGGGACACCACTCAGGGACACCACCACATCACTCAAGGACACCACCACATCACTCAGGGACACCACCACATCACTTAGAGACACCACCACATCAATCGGGGACACCACCACATCACTCAGGGAAACCAGCACATCACTCAGAGACACCACCACATCACTCAAAGACACCACCACATCACCCAGGGAAACCAGCACATCACTCAGAGACACCACCACATCACTCGGACACACAACCACATCACTCTGGGACACCACCACATCACACAAGGACACCACCACATCACTTAGAGACACCACCACATCAATCGGGGACACCACCACATCACTCAAAGACACCACCACATCACTCGGACACACCACCAGATCACTCGGACACACCACCAGATCACTCGGACACACCACCACAATACTCGAACACACCACCACATCACTGGAACACACCACCACATCACTCAGGGACACCACCACATCACTCAGGGACACCACCACATCACTCAGGGGCACCACTCAGGGACACCACCACATCACTCAAGGACACCACCACATCACTCGGAGACACCACCACACCACTCGGAAACACCACCACATCACTCTGGGACACCACCACATAACTCTGGGACACCGCCACATCACTCTGGGACACCACCACATCACTCTGGGACACCACCATATCACTCTGGGACACCACCACATCACTCTGGGACACCACCACATCACTCTGGGACACCACCACATCACTTTGGGACACCACCACATCACTCAGGTCACCACTCAGGGGCACCACCGCATCTCTCGGGGACACCACCACATCACTCGGGGACACCACCACATCACTCGGGGACACCACCACATCACTCGGCGACACCACCACAGCACTCGGGGACACCACCACATCACTCAGGAACAACACCACATCACTCAGGGACACCACCACATCACTCAGGGACACCACCACATCACTCTGGTACACCACCACATCACTCTGGGACACCACCACATCACTCGGGGACACCACCACATCACTCAGAAACATCACCACATCACTCAGGAACACCACCACATCACTCTGGGATGCCACCACATTACTCAGGTCACCACTCAGGGACACCACCACATCACTCAAGGGCACCACCACATCACTCGGGGACACCACCACATCACTCGGGGACACCACCACCGCACTCGGGGACACCACCACATCACTCGAGGACACCACCACATCACTTGGGGACACCACCACATCACTCGGGGACACCACCACATCACTCGGGGACACCACCACCGCACTCGGGGACACCACCACATCACTCGGGGACACCACCACATCACTCGGGGACACCACCACATCACTCCGGGGCACCACCACATCACTCGGGGACACCACCACATCACTCTGGGACACCACCACATCACTCTGGGACACCACCACATCACTTTGGGACACCACCACATCACTCAGGTCACCACTCAGGGGCACCACCACATCTCTCGGGGACACCACCACATCACTCGGGGACACCACCACATCACTCGGGGACACCACCACATCACTCGGCGACACCACCACAGCACTCGGGGACACCACCACATCACTCAGGAACAACACCACATCACTCAGGGACACCACCACATCACTCAGGGACACCACCACATCACTCTGGTACACCACCACATCACTCTGGGACACCACCACATCACTCTGGGACACAACCACATCACTCAAGGGCACCACCACATCACTCAGGGGCACCACCACATCACTCGGGGGCACCACCACATCACTCAGGGGCACCACCACATCACTCGGGGGCACCACCACATCACTCGGGGGCACCACCACATCACTCGGGGGCACCACCACATCACTCGGAAACACCACCACATCACTCGGGAACACCACCACATCACTCTGGGACACCACCACATCACTCAGGTCACCACTCAGGGACACCACCACATCACTCAGGGACACCACCACATCAATCAGAGACACCACCACATCACTCGGGAAAACCACCACATCACTCGGGGACACCACCACATCACTCGGGGACACCACCACATCACTCGGGGACACCACCACATCACTCGGGGACACCACCACATCACTCTGTGGCACCACCACATCACTCGGGGACACCACCACATCACTCGGGGACACCACCACATCACTCGGGGACACCACCATATCACTCGGGGACACCACCACATCACTCGGGGACACCACCACATCACTCGGGGACACCACCACCGCACTCGGGGACACCACCACATCACTCGAGGACACCACCACATCACTTGGGGACACCACCACATCACTCGGGGACACCACCACATCACTCGGGGACACCACCACCGCACTCGGGGACACCACCACATCACTCGGGGACACCACCACATCACTCGGGGACACCACCACATCACTCGGGGGCACCACCACATCACTCGGGGGCACCACCACATCACTCGGGGGCACCACCACATCACTCGGGGGCACCACCACATCACTCGGAAACACCACCACATCACTCAGGAACACCACCACATCACTCGGGGACACCACCACAGCACTCGGGGACACCACCACATCACTCAGGAACAACACCACATCACTCTGGTACACCACAACATCACTCTGGTACACCACCACATCACTCTGGGACACCACCACATCACTCGGGGACACCACCACATCACTCAGAGACACCACCACATCACTCTGGGACGCCACCACATCACTCTGGGACACCACCACATCACTCAAGGGCACCACCACATCACTCAGGGGCACCACTCAGGGACACCACCACATCACTCAAGGACACCACCACATCACTCGGAGACACCACCACACCACTCGGAAACACCACCACATCACTCTGGGACACCACCACATAACTCTGGGACACCGCCACATCACTCTGGGACACCACCACATCACTCTGGGACACCACCACATCACTCGGACACACCACCAGATCACTCGGACACACCACCAGATCACTCGGACACACCACCACAATACTCGAACACACCACCACATCACTGGAACACACCACCACATCACTCAGGGACACCACCACATCACTCAGGGACACCACCACATCACTCAGGGGCACCACTCAGGGACACCACCACATCACTCAAGGACACCACCACATCACTCGGAGACACCACCACACCACTCGGAAACACCACCACATCACTCTGGGACACCACCACATAACTCTGGGACACCGCCACATCACTCTGGGACACCACCACATCACTCTGGGACACCACCATATCACTCTGGGACACCACCACATCACTCTGGGACACCACCACATCACTCTGGGACACCACCACATCACTTTGGGACACCACCACATCACTCAGGTCACCACTCAGGGGCACCACCGCATCTCTCGGGGACACCACCACATCACTCGGGGACACCACCACATCACTCGGGGACACCACCACATCACTCGGCGACACCACCACAGCACTCGGGGACACCACCACATCACTCAGGAACAACACCACATCACTCAGGGACACCACCACATCACTCAGGGACACCACCACATCACTCTGGTACACCACCACATCACTCTGGGACACCACCACATCACTCGGGGACACCACCACATCACTCAGAAACATCACCACATCACTCAGGAACACCACCACATCACTCTGGGATGCCACCACATTACTCAGGTCACCACTCAGGGACACCACCACATCACTCAAGGGCACCACCACATCACTCGGGGACACCACCACATCACTCGGGGACACCACCACCGCACTCGGGGACACCACCACATCACTCGAGGACACCACCACATCACTTGGGGACACCACCACATCACTCGGGGACACCACCACATCACTCGGGGACACCACCACCGCACTCGGGGACACCACCACATCACTCGGGGACACCACCACATCACTCGGGGACACCACCACATCACTCCGGGGCACCACCACATCACTCGGGGACACCACCACATCACTCTGGGACACCACCACATCACTCTGGGACACCACCACATCACTTTGGGACACCACCACATCACTCAGGTCACCACTCAGGGGCACCACCACATCTCTCGGGGACACCACCACATCACTCGGGGACACCACCACATCACTCGGGGACACCACCACATCACTCGGCGACACCACCACAGCACTCGGGGACACCACCACATCACTCAGGAACAACACCACATCACTCAGGGACACCACCACATCACTCAGGGACACCACCACATCACTCTGGTACACCACCACATCACTCTGGGACACCACCACATCACTCTGGGACACAACCACATCACTCAAGGGCACCACCACATCACTCAGGGGCACCACCACATCACTCGGGGGCACCACCACATCACTCAGGGGCACCACCACATCACTCGGGGGCACCACCACATCACTCGGGGGCACCACCACATCACTCGGGGGCACCACCACATCACTCGGAAACACCACCACATCACTCGGGAACACCACCACATCACTCTGGGACACCACCACATCACTCAGGTCACCACTCAGGGACACCACCACATCACTCAGGGACACCACCACATCAATCAGAGACACCACCACATCACTCGGGAAAACCACCACATCACTCGGGGACACCACCACATCACTCGGGGACACCACCACATCACTCGGGGACACCACCACATCACTCGGGGACACCACCACATCACTCTGTGGCACCACCACATCACTCGGGGACACCACCACATCACTCGGGGACACCACCACATCACTCGGGGACACCACCATATCACTCGGGGACACCACCACATCACTCGGGGACACCACCACATCACTCGGGGACACCACCACCGCACTCGGGGACACCACCACATCACTCGAGGACACCACCACATCACTTGGGGACACCACCACATCACTCGGGGACACCACCACATCACTCGGGGACACCACCACCGCACTCGGGGACACCACCACATCACTCGGGGACACCACCACATCACTCGGGGACACCACCACATCACTCGGGGGCACCACCACATCACTCGGGGGCACCACCACATCACTCGGGGGCACCACCACATCACTCGGGGGCACCACCACATCACTCGGAAACACCACCACATCACTCAGGAACACCACCACATCACTCGGGGACACCACCACAGCACTCGGGGACACCACCACATCACTCAGGAACAACACCACATCACTCTGGTACACCACAACATCACTCTGGTACACCACCACATCACTCTGGGACACCACCACATCACTCGGGGACACCACCACATCACTCAGAGACACCACCACATCACTCTGGGACGCCACCACATCACTCTGGGACACCACCACATCACTCAAGGGCACCACCACATCACTCAGGGGCACCACCACATCACTCTGGGACACCACCACATCACTCTGGGACACCACCACATCACTCTGGGACACCACCACATCACTCAGGTCACCACTCAGGGGCACCACCACATCTCTCGGGGACACCACCACATCACTAAGGGACACCACAACAGCACTCGGGGACACCACCACATCACTCGGGAACAACACCACATCACTCAGGGACACCACCACATCACTCTGGGACACCACCACATCACTCTGGGACACCACCACATCACTCGGGGACACCACCACATCACTCGGAGACACCACCACATCACTCTGGGACGCCACCACATCACTCTGGGACACCACCACATCACTCAAGGGCACCACCACATCACTCAGGGGCACCACCACATCACTCGGGGGCACCACCATATCACTCGGGGGCACCACCACATCACTCAGGGGCACCACCACATCACTCGGGGGCACCACCACATCACTCGGAAACACCACCACATCACTCGGGAACACGTCCAAATCACTCTGGGACACCACCACATTACTCAGGTCACCACTCAGGGACACCACCACATCACTCAGGGACACCACCACATCACTCAGAGACACCACCACATCACTCGGGAAAACCACCACATCACTCGGGAAAACCACCACATCACTCGGGGACACCACCACATCACTCGGGGACACCACCACATCACTCGGGGACACCACCACATCACTCTGTGGCACCACCACATCACTCAGGGGCACCACCACATCACTCGGGGGCACCACCACATCACTCGGGGGCACCACCACATCACTCGGGGACACCACCACATCACTCGGGGACACCACCACATCACTCGGGGACACCACCACATCACTCGGGGACACCACCACATCACTCGGGGACACCACCACATCACTCAGGGTTCGGGGACACCACCACATCACTCGGGGACACCACCACATCACTCGGGGACACCACCAGATCACTCAGCGACACCACCATATCACCCGGGAAAACCACCATATCACTCGGGGATGCCACCACATCACTCAGGGACACCACTACATCACTCGAGGACACCACCACATCACTCTGTGACACCACCACATCACTCTGTGACACAAACACATCACTCTGGGACACCACCACATCACTCGGGGACACCACCAGATCACCCGGGAAAACCACCATATCACTCGGGGACGCCACCACATCACTCAGGGACACCACTACATCACTCGAGGACACCACCACATCACTCGAGGACACCACCACATCACTCTGTGACACCACCACATCACTCTGGGACACAAACACATCACTCTGGGACACCACCACATCACTCGGGGATACCACCACATCACTCGGGGACACCACCACATCACACGGGGACACCACCCGGGGACACCACCACATCACTCAGGGACACCACCACATCACTCGTGTGCACCACCACATCACTCGGGGTCACCACCACATCACTCGGGGACACCAACACATCACTCTGGGACACCACCACATCACTTGGGGACACTACCACATCACTCTGGGACACCACCACATCACTCTGGGACACCACCACATCACTCAGGTCACCACTCAGGGGCACCACCACATCTCTCGGGGACACCACCACATCACTCGGGGACACCACCACATCACTCGGGGACACCACCACATCACTAAGGAACACCACCACATCACTCAGGAACACCTCCACATCACTCAGGAACACCTCCACATCACTCAGGAACACCACCACATCACTCAGGAACATCACCACATCACTCAGGAATACCACCACATCACTCAGGGACACCACCACATCACTCTGTGACACCAACACATCACTCTGGGACACCCCCACATCACTAGGGGATACCACCACATCACTCGGGGACACCACCACATCACATGGGGACACCACCTGGGGACACCACCATATCACTCGGGGACACCACCACATCACTCGGGTGCACTACCACATCACTCGGGTGCACCACCACATCACTCGGGTGCACCACCACATCACTCGGGGGCACCACCACATCACTCGGGGACACCAACACATCACTCTGGGACACCACCACATCACTCTGGGACACCACCACATCACTCAGGTCACCACTCAGGGACACCACCACATCTCTCGGGGACACCACTCCATCACTCGGGGACACCACCACATCACTCTGGGACACCCCCACATCACTAGGGGATACCACCACATCACTCGGGGACACCACCACATCACATGGGGACACCACCTGGGGACACCACCATATCACTCGGGGACACCACCACATCACTCAGGTGCACTACCACATCACTCGGGTGCACCACCACATCACTCGGGTGCACCACCACATCACTCAGGGGCACCACCACATCACTCGGGGGCACCACCACATCACTCGGAAACACCACCACATCACTCGGGAACACCACCACATCACTCGGGGACGGCAACACATCACTCAGGGACACCACTACATCACTCGAGGACACCACCACATCACTCAGGTCACCACTCAGGGACACCACCACATCTCTCGGGGACACCACTCCATCACTCGGGGACACCACCACATCACTCTGGGACACCACCACATCACTCTGGGACACCACCACATCACTCTGGGACACCACCACATCACTCTGGGACACCACCATCACTCAGGTCACCACTCAGGGGCACCACCACATCTCTCGGGGACACCACCACATCACTCGGGGACACCACCACATCACTCGGGGACACCACCACATCACTCGGGGACACCACCACAGCACTCGGGGACACCACCACATCACTCAGGAACAACACCACATCACTCAGGGACACCACCACATCACTCTGGGACACCACCACATCACTCTGGGACACCACCACTTCACTCGGGGACACCACCACATCACTCGGAGACACCACCACATCACTCTGGGACGCCATCACATCACTCGGAGACACCACCACATCACTCTGGGACACCACCACATCACTCTGGGACGCCACCACATCACTCTGGGACACCACCACATCACTCAAGGGCACCACCACATCACTCAGGGGCACCACCACATCACTCGGGGGCACCACCACATCACTCAGGGGCACCACCACATCACTCGGGGGCACCACCACATCACTCGGAAACACCACCACATCACTCGGGAACACGACCACATCACTCTGGGACACCACCACATTACTCAGGTCACCACTCAGGGACACCACCACATCACTCAGGGACACCACCACATCACTCAGAGACACCACCACATCACTCGGGAAAACCACCACATCACTCGGGAAAACCACCACATCACTCGGGGACACCACCACATCACTCGGGGACACCACCACATCACTCGGGGACACCACCACATCATTCGGGGACACCACCACATCACTCAAGGGCACCACCACATCACTCAGGGACACCACCACATCATTCAGGAACAACACCACATCACTCAGGGACACCACCACATCACTCAGGTCACCACTCAGGGACACCACAACATCACTCGGGAAAAGCTCCACATCACACTGGGACACCACCACATCACTCTGGGACACCACCACATCACTCTGGGACACCACCACATCACTCTGGGACACCACCACATCACTCGGGGACACCACCACATCATTCGGGGACACCACCACATCACTCAAGGGCACCACCACATCACTCAGGGACACCACCACATCATTCAGGAACAACACCACATCACGCAGGGACACCGCCACATCACTCAGGTCACCACTCAGGGACACCACAACATCACTCGGGAAAAGCTCCACATCACACTGGGACACCACCACATCACTCTGGGACACCACCACATCACTCTGCACACCACCACATCACTCTGGGACACCACCACATCACTTGGGGACACCACCACATCACTTGGGGTCACCACCACATCTCTGGGGGACACCACTCCATCACTCGGGGACACCACCACATCACTCTGGGACACCACCACATCACTCTGGGACACCACCACATCACTCTGGGACACCACCACATCACTCTGGGACACCACCACATCACTCTGGGACACCACCATCACTCAGGTCACCACTCAGGGGCACCACCACATCTCTCGGGGACACCACCACATCACTCGGGGACACCACCACATCACTCGGGGACACCACCACAGCACTCGGGGACACCACCACATCACTCAGGAACAACACCACATCACTCAGGGACACCACCACATCACTCTGGGACACCACCACATCACTCTGGGACACCACCACTTCACTCGGGGACACCACCACATCACTCGGAGACACCACCACATCACTCTGGGACGCCATCACATCACTCGGAGACACCACCACATCACTCTGGGACGCCACCACATCACTCTGGGACACCACCACATCACTCAAGGGCACCACCACATCACTCAGGGGCACCACCACATCACTCGGGGGCACCACCACATCACTCAGGGGCACCACCACATCACTCGGGGGCACCACCACATCACTCGGAAACACCACCACATCACTCGGGAACACGACCACATCACTCTGGGACACCACCACATTACTCAGGTCACCACTCAGGGACACCACCACATCACTCAGGGACACCACCACATCACTCAGAGACACCACCACATCACTCGGGAAAACCACCACATCACTCGGGAAAACCACCACATCACTCGGGGACACCACCACATCACTCGGGGACACCACCACATCACTCGGGGACACCACCACATCATTCGGGGACACCACCACATCACTCAAGGGCACCACCACATCACTCAGGGACACCACCACATCATTCAGGAACAACACCACATCACTCAGGGACACCACCACATCACTCAGGTCACCACTCAGGGACACCACAACATCACTCGGGAAAAGCTCCACATCACACTGGGACACCACCACATCACTCTGGGACACCACCACATCACTCTGGGACACCACCACATCACTCTGGGACACCACCACATCACTCGGGGACACCACCACATCATTCGGGGACACCACCACATCACTCAAGGGCACCACCACATCACTCAGGGACACCACCACATCATTCAGGAACAACACCACATCACGCAGGGACACCGCCACATCACTCAGGTCACCACTCAGGGACACCACAACATCACTCGGGAAAAGCTCCACATCACACTGGGACACCACCACATCACTCTGGGACACCACCACATCACTCTGCACACCACCACATCACTCTGGGACACCACCACATCACTCTGGGACACCACCACATCACTCAGGGACACCACCACATCACTCGGGGACACCACCACATCATTCGGGGACACCACCACATCACTCAGGAGCCCCACTCAGGGACACCACCACATCACTCAGGGATACCACCACATCACACTGGGACACCACCACATCACTCTGGGACACCACCACATCACTCTGCACACCACCATATCACTCTGGGACACCACCACATCACTCGGGGACACCACCCCATCACAGGGGGACACCACCCGGGGACACCACCACATCACCCTGGGACACCACCACATCACTCTGGGACACCACAACATCACTTGGGGACACCACCACATCACTCGGGGACACCACCACATCGTTCAGGAACACCACCACATCACTCAGGTAACCACTCAGGGACACCACCACATCACTCAGGAACACAACCACATCACTCGGGAAAACCACCACATCACTCGGGAAAACCACCACATCACTCTGGGACACCACCACATCACTCTGGGACACCTCCACATCACTCGGGACGCCACCACATCATTCGGGGACACCACCACATCATTCGGGGACACCACCACATCACTCAAGGGCACCACCACATCACTCTGGGACACCACCACATCATTCAGGAACAACACCACATCACTCTGGGACACCACCACATCACTCTGGAAAATCACCACGTCACTCTGGGACACCACCACATCACTCTGGGACACCACCACATCACTCTGGGACACCACCACATCACTCTGGGACACCACCACATCACTCAGGGACACCACCACATCACTCAGGGACACCACCACATCACGCAGGAACACCACCACATCACTCAGGGACACCACCACATCACTCAGGAGCCCCACTCAGGGACACCACCACATTACTCGGGGATACCACCACATCACCCGGGGACACCACCACATCACACGGGGACACCACCCGGGGACACCACCACATCACTCTGGGACACCACCATATCACTCTGGGACACCGCCACATCACTCTGGGACACCGCCACATCACTCTGGGACGCCACCACATCACTCTGGGACACCACCACATCACTCTGGGACACCACCACATCACTCAGGGACACCACCACATCACTCAGGGACACCACCACATCACTCAGGGACACCACCACATCATGCAGGAACACCACCACATCACTCAGGGACATCACCACATCACTCAGGAGCCCCACTCAGGGACACCACCACATCACTCGGGGACACCACCACATCACACGGGGACACCACCCGGGGACACCACCACATCACTCCGGGACACCACCACATCACTCTGGGACACCACCACATCACTCAGGGACACCACCACATCATGCAGGAACACCACCACATCACTCAGGGACATCACCACATCACTCAGGAGCCCCACTCAGGGACACCACCACATCACTCGGGGATACCACCACATCACCCGGGGACACCACCACATCACACGGGGACACCACCCGGGGACACCACCACATCACTCTGGGACACCACCACATCACTCTGGGACACCACCACATCACTCTGGGACACCACCACATCACTCAGGGGCACCACTCAGGGACACCGCCACATCACTCAGGGACACCACCACATCACTCAGGGGCACCACTCAGGGACACCACCACATCACTCAAGGACACACCCACATCACTCGGAGACACCACCACATCACTCGGAGACACCACCACATCACTCGGAGACACCACCACATCACTCTGGGACACCGCCACATCACTCTGGGACACCACCACATGTCTCTGGGACACCACCACATCACTCGGGGACACCACCACATCACTCGGGGACACCACCACATCACTCGGGGACACCACCACATCACTCGGGGACACCACCACAACACTCGGGGACACCAGCACATCACTCGGGGACACCACCACATCACTCAGGGACACCACCACAGCACTCGGGGACACCACCACATCACTCAGGTCACCACTCAGGGACACCACAACATCACTCGGGAAAAGCTCCACATCACACTGGGACACCACCACATCACTCTGGGACACCACCACATCACTCTGCACACCACCACATCACTCTGGGACACCACCACATCACTCTGGGACACCACCACATCACTCAGGGACACCACCACATCACTCGGGGACACCACCACATCATTCGGGGACACCACCACATCACTCAGGAGCCCCACTCAGGGACACCACCACATCACTCAGGGATACCACCACATCACACTGGGACATCACCACATCACTCTGGGACACCACCACATCACTCTGCACACCACCATATCACTCTGGGACACCACCACATCACTCGGGGACACCACCCCATCACAGGGGGACACCACCCGGGGACACCACCACATCACCCTGGGACACCACCACATCACTCTGGGACACCACAACATCACTTGGGGACACCACCACATCACTCGGGGAACCCACAACATCGTTCAGGAACACCACCACATCACTCAGGTAACCACTCAGGGACACCACCACATCACTCAGGAACACAACCACATCACTCGGGAAAACCACCACATCACTCGGGAAAACCACCACATCACTCTGGGACACCACCACATCACTCTGGGACACCTCCACATCACTCGGGGACGCCACCACATCATTCGGGGACACCACCACATCATTCGGGGACACCACCACATCACTCAAGGGCACCACCACATCACTCTGGGACACCACCACATCATTCAGGAACAACACCACATCACTCTGGGACACCACCACATCACTCTGGAAAATCACCACGTCACTCTGGGACACCACCACATCACTCTGGGACACCACCACATCACTCTGGGACACCACCACATCACTCTGGGACACCACCACATCACTCAGGGACACCACCACATCACTCAGGGACACCACCACATCACGCAGGAACACCACCACATCACTCAGGGACACCACCACATCACTCAGGAGCCCCACTCAGGGACACCACCACATTACTCGGGGATACCACCACATCACCCGGGGACACCACCACATCACACGGGGACACCACCCGGGGACACCACCACATCACTCTGGGACACCACCATATCACTCTGGGACACCGCCACATCACTCTGGGACACCGCCACATCACTCTGGGACGCCACCACATCACTCTGGGACACCACCACATCACTCTGGGACACCACCACATCACTCAGGGACACCACCACATCACTCAGGGACACCACCACATCATGCAGGAACACCACCACATCACTCAGGGACATCACCACATCACTCAGGAGCCCCACTCAGGGACACCACCACATCACTCGGGGACACCACCACATCACACGGGGACACCACCCGGGGACACCACCACATCACTCCGGGACACCACCACATCACTCTGGGACACCACCACATCACTCAGGGACACCACCACATCATGCAGGAACACCACCACATCACTCAGGGACATCACCACATCACTCAGGAGCCCCACTCAGGGACACCACCACATCACTCGGGGATACCACCACATCACCCGGGGACACCACCACATCACACGGGGACACCACCCGGGGACACCACCACATCACTCTGGGACACCACCACATCACTCTGGGACACCACCACATCACTCTGGGACACCACCACATCACTCAGGGGCACCACTCAGGGACACCGCCACATCACTCAGGGACACCACCACATCACTCAGGGGCACCACTCAGGGACACCACCACATCACTCAAGGACACACCCACATCACTCGGAGACACCACCACATCACTCGGAGACACCACCACATCACTCGGAGACACCACCACATCACTCTGGGACACCGCCACATCACTCTGGGGCACCACCACATGTCTCTGGGACACCACCACATCACTCGGGGACACCACCACATCACTCGGGGACACCACCACATCACTCGGGGACACCACCACATCACTCGGGGACACCACCACAACACTCGGGGACACCAGCACATCACTCGGGGACACCACCACATCACTCAGGGACACCACCACAGCACTCGGGGACACCACCACATCACTCAGGTCACCACTCAGGGGCACCACCACATCACTCGAGGACACCACCACATCACTCGGGGACACCACCATATCACTTGGGGACACCACCACATCACTCGGGGACACCACCACATCACTCCGGGACACCACCACCGCACTCGGGGACACCACCACATCACTCGGGGACACCACCACATCACTCGGAGACACCACCACATCACTCAGGTCACCACTTAGGGACACCACCACATCACTTGGGGACACCACCACATCACTTGGGGACACCAACACATCACTCTGGGACACCACCACATCACTTGGGGACACCACCACATCACTCAGGGGCATCACCACATCACTCAGGGACACCACCACATCACTCAGGGACACCACCACATCACTCAGGAACACCACCACATCACTCAGGAACACCACCACATCACTCAGGAAGACCACCACATCACTCAGGAACACCACCACATCACTCAGGAACACCACCACATCACTCAGGAACACTACCACATCACTCAGGAACACCACCACATCACTCAGGAACACCACCACATCACTCAGGAACACCACCACATCACTCAGGAACACTACCACATCACTCAGGAACACCACCACATCACTCAGGAACATCACCACATCACTCAGGGACACCACCACTTCACTCAGGGGCACCACTCAGGGACACCACCACATCACTCAAGGACACCCCCACATCACTCAGGGACACCAGCACATCACTCAGAGAAACCAGCACATCACTCGGACACACCACCACATCACTCGGACACACCACCACTTCACTCGGGAACACCTCCACATTACTCTGGGACACCACCACATCACTCTGGGACACCACCACATCACTCTGGGACACCACCACATCACTCAGGGACACCACCACATCACTCGGAAAAAGCACCACATCACTCTGGGACACCACCACATCACTCTGGGACACCACCACATCACTCTGGGACACCACCACATCACTCTGGGACACCACCACATCACTCTGGGACACCACCACATCACTCAGGTACACCACCACATCACTCAGGTACACCACCACATCACTCAGGGACACCACCACATCACGCAGGAACACCACCACATCACTCAGGGACACCACCACATCACTCAGGAGCCCCACTCAGGGACACCACCACATCACTCGGGGATACCACCACATCACCCGGGGACACCACCACATCACACGGGGACACCACCCGGGGACACCACCACATCACTCTGGGACATCACCACATCACTCTGGTACACCACCACATCACTCTGGGACACCACCACATCACTCTGGGACACCACCACATCACTCTGGGACACCACCACATCACTCTGGGACACCACCACATCACTCTGGGACACCACCACATCACTCTGGGACACCACCACATCACTCAGGGACACCACCACATCACTCGGACACCACCACATCACTCGGGAAAACCACCACATCACTCTGGGACACCACCACATCACTCTGGGACATCACTCAGGAACATCACCACATCACTCAGGGACACCACCACATCACTCAGGGGCACCACTCAGGGACACCACCACATCACTCAGGGACACCACCATATCACTCAGGGGCACCACTCAGGGACACCACTCAGGGACACCACCACATCACTCAAGGACACACCCACATCACTCGGAGACACCACCACATCACTCGGAGACACCACCACATCACTCGGAGACACCACCACATCACTCGGAGACACCACCACATCACTTGGGGACACCACCACATCACTTGGGGACACCACCACATCACTCAGGGGCACCACCACATCACTCGGAGACACCACCACACCATTCGGAGACACCACCACATCACTCTGGGACACCACCACATAACTCTGGGACACCGCCACATCACTCAGGGACACCACCACATCACTCAGGGACACCACCACATCACTCAGAGACACCACCACATCACTCGGGAAAACCACCACATCACTCGGGAAAACCACCACATCACTCGGGGACACCACCACATCACTCGGGGACACCACCACATCACTCGGGGACACCACCACATCATTCGGGGACACCACCACATCACTCAAGGGCACCACCACATCACTCAGGGACACCACCACATCATTCAGGAACAACACCACATCACTCAGGGACACCACCACATCACTCAGGTCACCACTCAGGGACACCACAACATCACTCGGGAAAAGCTCCACATCACACTGGGACACCACCACATCACTCTGGGACACCACCACATCACTCTGGGACACCACCACATCACTCTGGGACACCACCACATCACTCGGGGACACCACCACATCATTCGGGGACACCACCACATCACTCAAGGGCACCACCACATCACTCAGGGACACCACCACATCATTCAGGAACAACACCACATCACGCAGGGACACCGCCACATCACTCAGGTCACCACTCAGGGACACCACAACATCACTCGGGAAAAGCTCCACATCACACTGGGACACCACCACATCACTCTGGGACACCACCACATCACTCTGCACACCACCACATCACTCTGGGACACCACCACATCACTCTGGGACACCACCACATCACTCAGGGACACCACCACATCACTCGGGGACACCACCACATCATTCGGGGACACCACCACATCACTCAGGAGCCCCACTCAGGGACACCACCACATCACTCAGGGATACCACCACATCACCCGGGGACACCACCCCATCACAGGGGGACACCACCCGGGGACACCACCACATCACCCTGGGACACCACCACATCACTCTGGGACACCACCACATCACTCTGGGACACCACAACATCACTTGGGGACACCACCACATCACTCGGGGACACCACCACATCGTTCAGGAACACCACCACATCACTCAGGTAACCACTCAGGGACACCACCACATCACTCAGGAACACAACCACATCACTCGGGAAAACCACCACATCACTCGGGAAAACCACCACATCACTCTGGGACACCACCACATCACTCTGGGACACCTCCACATCACTCGGGGACGCCACCACATCATTCGGGGACACCACCACATCATTCGGGGACACCACCACATCACTCAAGGGCACCACCACATCACTCTGGGACACCACCACATCATTCAGGAACAACACCACATCACTCTGGGGCACCACCACATCACTCTGGAAAATCACCACGTCACTCTGGGACACCACCACATCACTCTGGGACACCACCACATCACTCTGGGACACCACCACATCACTCTGGGACACCACCACATCACTCTGGGACACCACCACATCACTCAGGGACACCACCACATCACTCAGGGACACCACCACATCATGCAGGAACACCACCACATCACTCAGGGACACCACCACATCACTCAGGAGCCCCACTCAGGGACACCACCACATTACTCGGGGATACCACCACATCACCCGGGGACACCACCACATCACACGGGGACACCACCCGGGGACACCACCACATCACTCTGGGACACCACCATATCACTCTGGGACACCGCCACATCACTCTGGGACACCGTCACATCACTCTGGGACGCCACCACATCACTCTGGGACACCACCACATCACTCTGGGACACCACCACATCACTCAGGGACACCACCACATCACTCAGGGACACCACCACATCATGCAGGAACACCACCACATCACTCAGGGACATCACCACATCACTCAGGAGCCCCACTCAGGGACACCACCACATCACTCGGGGACACCACCACATCACACGGGGACACCACCCGGGGACACCACCACATCACTCCGGGACACCACCACATCACTCTGGGACACCACCACATCACTCAGGGACACCACCACATCACTCAGGGACACCACCACATCATGCAGGAACACCACCACATCACTCAGGGACATCACCACATCACTCAGGAGCCCCACTCAGGGACACCACCACATCACTCGGGGATACCACCACATCACCCGGGGACACCACCACATCACACGGGGACACCACCCGGGGACACCACCACATCACTCTGGGACACCACCACATCACTCTGGGACACCACCACATCACTCTGGGACACCACCACATCACTCAGGGGCACCACTCAGGGACACCGCCACATCACTCAGGGACACCACCACATCACTCAGGGGCACCACTCAGGGACACCACCACATCACTCAAGGACACACCCACATCACTCGGAGACACCACCACATCACTCGGAGACACCACCACATCACTCGGAGACACCACCACATCACTCTGGGACACCGCCACATCACTCTGGGACACCACCACATGTCTCTGGGACACCACCACATCACTCGGGGACACCACCACATCACTCGGGGACACCACCACATCACTCGGGGACACCACCACATCACTCGGGGACACCACCACAACACTCGGGGACACCAGCACATCACTCGGGGACACCACCACATCACTCAGGGACACCACCACAGCACTCGGGGACACCACCACATCACTCAGGTCACCACTCAGGGGCACCACCACATCACTCGAGGACACCACCACATCACTCGGGGACACCACCATATCACTTGGGGACACCACCACATCACTCGGGGACACCACCACATCACTCCGGGACACCACCACCGCACTCGGGGACACCACCACATCACTCGGGGACACCACCACATCACTCGGGGACACCACCACATCACTCAGGTCACCACTTAGGGACACCACCACATCACTTGGGGACACCACCACATCACTTGGGGACACCAACACATCACTCTGGGACACCACCACATCACTTGGGGACACCACCACATCACTCAGGGGCATCACCACATCACTCAGGGACACCACCACGTCACTCAGGGACACCACCACATCACTCAGGAACACCACCACATAACTCAGGAACACCACCACATCACTCAGGAAGACCACCACATCACTCAGGAACACCACCACATCACTCAGGAACACCACCACATCACTCAGGAACACTACCACATCACTCAGGAACACCACCACATCACTCAGGAACACCACCACATCACTCAGGAACACCACCACATCACTCAGGAACACCACCACATCACTCAGGAACATCACCACATCACTCAGGGACACCACCACTTCACTCAGGGGCACCACTCAGGGACACCACCACATCACTCAAGGACACCCCCACATCACTCAGGGACACCAGCACATCACTCAGAGAAACCAGCACATCACTCGGACACACCACCACATCACTCGGACACACCACCACTTCACTCGGGAACACCTCCACATTACTCTGGGACACCACCACATCACTCTGGGACACCACCACATCACTCTGGGACACCACCACATCACTCAGGGACACCACCACATCACTCAGGGACACCACCACATCATGCAGGAACACCACCACATCACTCAGGGACACCACCACATCACTCAGGAGCCCCACTCAGGGACACCACCACATTACTCGGGGATACCACCACATCACCCGGGGACACCACCACATCACACGGGGACACCACCCGGGGACACCACCACATCACTCTGGGACACCACCATATCACTCTGGGACACCGCCACATCACTCTGGGACACCGTCACATCACTCTGGGACGCCACCACATCACTCTGGGACACCACCACATCACTCTGGGACACCACCACATCACTCAGGGACACCACCACATCACTCAGGGACACCACCACATCATGCAGGAACACCACCACATCACTCAGGGACATCACCACATCACTCAGGAGCCCCACTCAGGGACACCACCACATCACTCGGGGACACCACCACATCACACGGGGACACCACCCGGGGACACCACCACATCACTCCGGGACACCACCACATCACTCTGGGACACCACCACATCACTCAGGGACACCACCACATCACTCAGGGACACCACCACATCATGCAGGAACACCACCACATCACTCAGGGACATCACCACATCACTCAGGAGCCCCACTCAGGGACACCACCACATCACTCGGGGATACCACCACATCACCCGGGGACACCACCACATCACACGGGGACACCACCCGGGGACACCACCACATCACTCTGGGACACCACCACATCACTCTGGGACACCACCACATCACTCTGGGACACCACCACATCACTCAGGGGCACCACTCAGGGACACCGCCACATCACTCAGGGACACCACCACATCACTCAGGGGCACCACTCAGGGACACCACCACATCACTCAAGGACACACCCACATCACTCGGAGACACCACCACATCACTCGGAGACACCACCACATCACTCGGAGACACCACCACATCACTCTGGGACACCGCCACATCACTCTGGGACACCACCACATGTCTCTGGGACACCACCACATCACTCGGGGACACCACCACATCACTCGGGGACACCACCACATCACTCGGGGACACCACCACATCACTCGGGGACACCACCACAACACTCGGGGACACCAGCACATCACTCGGGGACACCACCACATCACTCAGGGACACCACCACAGCACTCGGGGACACCACCACATCACTCAGGTCACCACTCAGGGGCACCACCACATCACTCGAGGACACCACCACATCACTCGGGGACACCACCATATCACTTGGGGACACCACCACATCACTCGGGGACACCACCACATCACTCCGGGACACCACCACCGCACTCGGGGACACCACCACATCACTCGGGGACACCACCACATCACTCGGGGACACCACCACATCACTCAGGTCACCACTTAGGGACACCACCACATCACTTGGGGACACCACCACATCACTTGGGGACACCAACACATCACTCTGGGACACCACCACATCACTTGGGGACACCACCACATCACTCAGGGGCATCACCACATCACTCAGGGACACCACCACGTCACTCAGGGACACCACCACATCACTCAGGAACACCACCACATAACTCAGGAACACCACCACATCACTCAGGAAGACCACCACATCACTCAGGAACACCACCACATCACTCAGGAACACCACCACATCACTCAGGAACACTACCACATCACTCAGGAACACCACCACATCACTCAGGAACACCACCACATCACTCAGGAACACCACCACATCACTCAGGAACACCACCACATCACTCAGGAACATCACCACATCACTCAGGGACACCACCACTTCACTCAGGGGCACCACTCAGGGACACCACCACATCACTCAAGGACACCCCCACATCACTCAGGGACACCAGCACATCACTCAGAGAAACCAGCACATCACTCGGACACACCACCACATCACTCGGACACACCACCACTTCACTCGGGAACACCTCCACATTACTCTGGGACACCACCACATCACTCTGGGACACCACCACATCACTCTGGGACACCACCACATCACTCTGGGACACCACCACATCACTCAGGGACACCACCACATCACTCGGAAAAAGCACCACATCACTCTGGGACACCACCACATCACTCTGGGACACCACCACATCACTCTGGGACACCACCACATCACTCTGGGACACCACCACATCACTCTGGGACACCACCACATCACTCAGGTACACCACCACATCACTCAGGTACACCACCACATCACTCAGGGACACCACCACATCAAGCAGGAACACCACCACATCACTCAGGGACACCACCACATCACTCAGGAGCCCCACTCAGGGACACCACCACATCACTCGGGGATACCACCACATCACCCGGGGACACCACCACATCACACGGGGACACCACCCGGGGACACCACCACATCACTCTGGGACATCACCACATCACTCTGGTACACCACCACATCACTCTGGGACACCACCACATCACTCTGGGACACCACCACATCACTCTGGGACACCACCACATCACTCTGGGACACCACCACATCACTCTGGGACACCACCACATCACTCTGGGACACCACCACATCACTCAGGGACACCACCACATCACTCGGACACCACCACATCACTCGGGAAAACCACCACATCACTCTGGGACACCACCACATCACTCTGGGACATCACTCAGGAACATCACCACATCACTCAGGGACACCACCACATCACTCAGGGGCACCACTCAGGGACACCACCACATCACTCAGGGACACCACCATATCACTCAGGGACACCACCACATCACTCAAGGACACACCCACATCACTCGGAGACACCACCACATCACTCGGAGACACCACCACATCACTCGGAGACACCACCACATCACTCGGAGACACCACCACATCACTCGGAGACACCACCACATCACTTGGGGACACCACCACATCACTTGGGGACACCACCACATCACTCAGGGGCACCACCACATCACTCGGAGACACCACCACACCACTCGGAGACACCACCACATCACTCTGGGACACCACCACATAACTCTGGGACACCGCCACATCACTCTGGGACACCACCACATCACTCTGGGACACCACCACATCACTCTGGGACACCACCACATCACTCTGGGACACCACCACATCACTCTGGGACACCACCACATCACTCTGGGTCACCACTCAGGGGCACCACCACATCTCTCGGGGACACCACCACATCACTCGGGGACACCACCACATCACTCGGGGACACCACCACATCACTCGGGGACACCACCACAGCACTCGGGGACACCACCACATCACTCAGGAACAACACCACACCACTCAGGGACACCACCACATCACTCTGGGACACCACCACATCACTCTGGGACACCACCACATCACTCGGGGACACCACCACATCACTCGGAGACACAACCACATCACTCTGGGACGCCACCACATCACTCTGGGACACCACCACATCACTCAAGGGCACCACCACATCACTCGGGGGCACCACCACATCACTCGGGGGCACCACCACATCACTCAGGGGCACCACCACATCACTCGGGGGCACCACCACATCACTCGGAAACACCACCACATCCCTCGGGAACACCACCACATCACTCTGGGACACCACCACATTACTCAGGTCACCACTCAGGGACACCACCACATCACTCAGGGACACCACCACATCACTCAGAGACACTACCACATCACTCGGGAAAACCACCACATCACTCGGGAAAACCACCACATCACTCGGGGACACCACCACATCACTCGGGGACACCACCACATCACTCGGGGACACCACCACATCACTCGGGGACACCACCACATCACTCGGGGACACCACCACATCACTCAGGGGCACCACCACATCACTCAGGGGCACCACCACATCACTCGGGGACACCACCACATCACTCGGGGACACCACCACATCACTTGGGGACACCACCACATCATTCAGGGTTCGGGGACACCACCACATCACTCGGGGACACCACCACATCACTCAGGGACACCACCAGATCACTCAGCGACACCACCATATCACCCTGGAAAACCACCACATCACTCGGGGACGCCACCACATCACTCAGGGACACCACTACATCACTCGAGGACACCACCACATCACTCTGTGACACCACCACATCACTCTGTGACACAAACACATCACTCTGGGACACCACCACATCACTCTGGGACACCACCACATCACTCGGGGACACCACCATATCACCCGGGAAAACCACCACATCACTCGGGGACGCCACCACATCACTCAGGGACACCACTACATCACTCGAGGACACCACCACATGACTCTGTGACACCACCACATCACTCTGTGACACAAACACATCACTCTGGGACACCACCACATTACTCGGGGATACCACCACATCACTCGGGGACACCACCACATCACACAGGGACACCACCCGGGGACACCACCACATCACTCGGGGACACCACCACATCACTCGTGTGCACCACCACATCACTCAGGGGCACCACTACATCACTCGGGGACACCAACACATCACTCTGGGACACCACCACATCTCTTGGGGACACCACCACATCACTAGGGGGCACAACCATATCACTCGGGGACACCACCACATCACTAAGGAACACCACCACATCACTCAGGAACACCACCACATCACTCAGGGACACCACCACATCACTCTGTGACACCAACACATCACTCTGGGACACCACCACATCACTCGGGGATACCACCACATCACTCGGGGACACCACCACATCACACGGGGACACCACCATATCACTCGGGGACACCACCACATCACTCGGGTGCACCACCACATCACTCGGGTGCACCACCACATCACTCGGGTGCACCACCACATCACTCGGGGGCACCACCACATCACTCGGGGGCACCACCACATCACTCGGGGACACCAACACATCACTCTGGGACACCACCACATCATTCTGGGACACCACCACATCACTTGGGGACACCACCACATCACTCAGGGGCACAACCACATCACTCAGGGACACCACCACATCACTAAGGAACACCACCACATCACTCAGGAACACCACCACATCACTCAGGAACACCACCACATCACTCAGGAACACCACCACATCACTCCGGAACACTACCACATCACTCAGGAACACCACCACATCACTCAGAAACATCACCACATCACTCAGGAACACCACCACATCACTCAGGGACACCACCACATCACTCAGGGGCACCACTCAGGGACACCACCACATCACTCAAGGACACCACCACATCACTCAGGGACACCACCACATCACTTAGAGACACCACCACATCAATCGGGGACACCACCACATCACTCAGGGAAACCAGCACATCACTCAGAGACACCACCACATCACTCAAAGACACCACCACATCACTCAGGGAAACCAGCACATCACTCAGAGACACCACCACATCACTCGGACACACAACCACATCACTCTGGGACACCACCACATCACACAAGGACACCACCACATCACTTAGAGACACCACCACATCAATCGGGGACACCACCACATCACTCAGGGAAACCAGCACATCACTCAGAGACACCACCACATCACTCAAAGACACGACCACATCACTCGGACACACCACCAGATCACTCGGACACACCACCAGATCACTCGGACACACCACCACAATACTCGAACACACCACCACATCACTGGAACACACCACCACATCACTCAGGGACACCACCACATCACTCAGGGACACCACCACATCACTCAGGGGCACCACTCAGGGACACCACCACATCACTCAAGGACACCACCACATCACTCGGAGACACCACCACACCACTCTGGGACACCACCATATCACTCTGGGACACCACCACATCACTCTGGGACACCACCACATCACTCTGGGACACCACCACATCACTTTGGGACACCACCACATCACTCAGGTCACCACTCAGGGGCACCACCACATCTCTCGGGGACACCACCACATCACTCGGGGACACCACCACATCACTCGGGGACACCACCACAGCACTCGGGGACACCACCACAGCACTCGGGGACACCACCACATCACTCAGGAACAACACCACATCACTCAGGGACACCACCACATCACTCTGGTACACCACCACATCACTCTGGGACACCACCACATCACTCGGGGACACCACCACATCACTCTGGTACACCACCACATCACTCTGGGACACCACCACATCACTCGGGGACACCACCACATCACTCAGAGACACCACCACATCACTCTGGGATGCCACCACATCACTCTGGGACACAACCACATCACTCAAGGGCACCACCACATCACTCAGGGGCACCACCACATCACTCGGGGGCACCACCACATCACTCAGGGGCACCACCACATCACTCGGGGGCACCACCACATCACTCGGGGGCACCACCACATCACTCGGAAACACCACCACATCACTCGGGAACACCACCACATCACTCTGGGACACCACCACATCACTCAGGTCACCACTCAGGGACACCACCACATCACTCAGGGACACCACCACATCAATCAGAGACACCACCACATCACTCGGGAAAACCACCACATCACTCGGGAAAACCACCACATCACTCGGGGACACCACCACATCACTCGGGGACACCACCACATCACTCGGGGACACCACCACATCACTCTGTGGCACCACCACATCACTCGGGGACACCACCACATCACTCGGGGACACCACCACATCACTCGGGAACACCACCATATCACTTGGGGACACCACCACATCACTCGGGGACACCACCACATCACTCGGGGACACCACCACCGCACTCGGGGACACCACCACATCACTCGGGGACACCACCACATCACTTGGGGACACCACCACATCACTCGGGGACACCACCACATCACTCGGGGACACCACCACCGCACTCGGGGACACCACCACATCACTCGGGGACACCACCACATCACTCGGGGACACCACCACATCACTCGGGGGCACCACCACATCACTCAGGGGCACCACCACATCACTCGGGGGCACCACCACACCACTCAGGGACACCACCACATCACTCTGGGACACCACCACATCACTCGGGGACACCACCACATCACTCGGAGACACCACCACATCACTCTGGGACGCCACCACATCACTCTGGGACACCACCACATCACTCAAGGGCACCACCACATCACTCGGAAACACCACCACATCCCTCGGGAACACCACCACATCACTCTGGGACACCACCACATTACTCAGGTCACCACTCAGGGACACCACCACATCACTCAGGGACACCACCACATCACTCAGAGGCACCACCACATCACTCGGGAAAACCACCACATCACTCGGGAAAACCACCACATCACTCGGGGACACCACCACATCACTCGGGGACACCACCACATCACTCGGGGACACCACCACATCACTCGGGGACACCACCACATCACTCAGGGGCACCACCACATCACTCAGGGGCACCACCACATCACTCGGGGACACCACCACATCACTCGGGGACACCACCACATCACTTGGGGACACCACCACATCACTCAGGGTTCGGGGACACCACCACATCACTCGGGGACACCACCACATCACTCGGGGACACCACCACATCACTCAGGGACACCACCAGATCACTCAGCGACACCACCATATCACCCTGGAAAACCACCACATCACTCGGGGACGCCACCACATCACTCAGGGACACCACTACATCACTCGAGGACACCACCACATCACTCTGTGACACCACCACATCACTCTGTGACACAAACACATCACTCTGGGACACCACCACATCACTCTGGGACACCACCACATCACTCTGGGACACCACCACATCACTCGGGGACACCACCATATCACCCGGGAAAACCACCACATCACTCGGGGACGCCACCACATCACTCAGGGACACCACTACATCACTCGAGGACACCACCACATGACTCTGTGACACCACCACATCACTCTGTGACACCACCACATCACTCTGGGACACCACCACATTACTCGGGGATACCACCACATCACTCGGGGACACCACCACATCACACAGGGACACCACCCGGGGACACCACCACATCACTCGGGGACACCACCACATCACTCGTGTGCACCACCACATCACTCATGGGCACCACCACATCACTCGGGGACACCAACACATCACTCTGGGACACCACCACATCTCTTGGGGACACCACCACATCACTAGGGGGCACAACCACATCACTCGGGGACACCACCACATCACTAAGGAACACCACCACATCACTCAGGAACACCACCACATCACTCAGGGACACCACCACATCACTCTGTGACACCAACACATCACTCTGGGACACCACCACATCACTCGGGGATACCACCACATCACTCGGGGACACCACCACATCACACGGGGACACCACCATATCACTCGGGGACACCACCACATCACTCGGGTGCACCACCACATCACTCGGGTGCACCACCACATCACTCGGGTGCACCACCACATCACTCGGGGGCAGCACCACATCACTCGGGGACACCAACACATCACTCTGGGACACCACCACATCATTCTGGGACACCACCACATCACTTGGGGACACCACCACATCACTCAGGGGCACAACCACATCACTCAGGGACACCACCACATCACTAAGGAACACCACCACATCACTCAGGAACACCACCACATCACTCAGGAACACCACCACATCACTCAGGAACACCACCACATCACTCCAGAACACTACCACATCACTCAGGAACACCACCACATCACTCAGAAACATCACCACATCACTCAGGAACACCACCACATCACTCAGGAACATCAACACATCACTCAGGGACACCACCACATCACTCAGGGGCACCACTCAGGGACACCACCACATCACTCAAGGACACCACCACATCACTCAGGGACACCACCACATCACTTAGAGACACCACCACATCAATCGGGGACACCACCACATCACTCAGGGAAACCAGCACATCACTCAGAGACACCACCACATCACTCAAAGACACCACCACATCACTCAGGGAAACCAGCACATCACTCAGAGACACCACCACATCACTCGGACACACAACCACATCACTCTGGGACACCACCACATCACACAAGGACACCACCACATCACTTAGAGACACCACCACATCAATCGGGGAAACCACCACATCACTCAGGGAAACCAGCACATCACTCAGAGACACCACCACATCACTCAAAGACACCACCAGATCACTCGGACACACCACCAGATCACTCGGACACACCACCAGATCACTCGGACACACCACCACAATACTCGAACACACCACCACATCACTGGAACACACCACCACATCAATCAGAGACACCACCACATCACTCGGGAAAACCACCACATCACTCGGGAAAACCACCACATCACTCGGGGACACCACCACATCACTCGGGGACACCACCACATCACTCGGGGACACCACCACATCACTCTGTGGCACCACCACATCACTCGGGGACACCACCACATCACTCGGGGACACCACCACATCACTTGGGGACACCACCATATCACTCGGGGACACCACCACATCACTCGGGGACACCACCACATCACTCGGGGACACCACCACCGCACTCGGGGACACCACCACATCACTCGAGGACACCACCACATCACTTGGGGACACCACCACATCACTCGGGGACACCACCACATCACTCTGGGACACCACCACATCACTCTGGGACACCACCACATCACTCGTGGACACCACCACATCACTCGGAGACACAACCACATCACTCTGGGACGCCACCACATCACTCTGGGACACCACCACATCACTCAAGGGCACCACCACATCACTCGGGGGCACCACCACATCACTCGGGGGCACCACCACATCACTCAGGGGCACCACCACATCACTCGGGGGCACCACCACATCACTCGGAAACACCACCACATCCCTCGGGAACACCACCACATCACTCTGGGACACCACCACATTACTCAGGTCACCACTCAGGGACACCACCACATCACTCAGGGACACCACCACATCACTCAGAGACACTACCACATCACTCGGGAAAACCACCACATCACTCGGGAAAACCACCACATCACTCGGGGACACCACCACATCACTCGGGGACACCACCACATCACTCAGGGACACCACCACATCACTCGGGGACACCACCACATCACTCAGGGGCACCACCACATCACTCAGGGACACCACCACATCACTCGGGGACACCACCACATCACTCGGGGACACCACCACATCACTTGGGGACACCACCACATCATTCAGGGTTCGGGGACACCACCACATCACTCGGGGACACCACCACATCACTCAGGGACACCACCAGATCACTCAGCGACACCACCATATCACCCTGGAAAACCACCACATCACTCGGGGACGCCACCACATCACTCAGGGACACCACTACATCACTCGAGGACACCACCACATCACTCTGTGACACCACCACATCACTCTGTGACACAAACACATCACTCTGGGACACCACCACATCACTCTGGGACACCACCACATCACTCGGGGACACCACCATATCACCCGGGAAAACCACCACATCACTCGGGGACGCCACCACATCACTCAGGGACACCACTACATCACTCGAGGACACCACCACATGACTCTGTGACACCACCACATCACTCTGTGACACAAACACATCACTCTGGGACACCACCACATTACTCGGGGATACCACCACATCACTCGGGGACACCACCACATCACACAGGGACACCACCCGGGGACACCACCACATCACTCGGGGACACCACCACATCACTCGGGGGCACCACTACATCACTCGGGGACACCAACACATCACTCTGGGACACCACCACATCTCTTGGGGACACCACCACATCACTAGGGGGCACAACCACATCACTCGGGGACACCACCACATCACTAAGGAACACCACCACATCACTCAGGAACACCACCACATCACTCAGGGACACCACCACATCACTCTGTGACACCAACACATCACTCTGGGACACCACCACATCACTCGGGGATACCACCACATCACTCGGGGACACCACCACATCACACGGGGACACCACCATATCACTCGGGGACACCACCACATCACTCGGGTGCACCACCACATCACTCGGGTGCACCACCACATCACTCGGGTGCACCACCACATCACTCGGTGGCACCACCACATCACTCGGGGGCACCACCACATCACTCGGGGACACCAACACATCACTCTGGGACACCACCACATCATTCTGGGACACCACCACATCACTTGGGGACACCACCACATCACTCAGGGGCACAACCACATCACTCAGGGACACCACCACATCACTAAGGAACACCACCACATCACTCAGGAACACCACCACATCACTCAGGAACACCACCACATCACTCAGGAACACCACCACATCACTCAGGAACACCACCACATCACTCCGGAACACTACCACATCACTCAGGAACACCACCACATCACTCAGAAACATCACCACATCACTCAGGAACACCACCACATCACTCAGGAGCATCAACACATCACTCAGGGACACCACCACATCACTCAGGGGCACCACTCAGGGACACCACCACATCACTCAAGGACACCACCACATCACTCAGGGACACCACCACATCACTTAGAGACACCACCACATCAATCGGGGACACCACCACATCACTCAGGGAAACCAGCACATCACTCAGAGACACCACCACATCACTCAAAGACACCACCACATCACTCAGGGAAACCAGCACATCACTCAGAGACACCACCACATCACTCGGACACACAACCACATCACTCTGGGACACCACCACATCACACAAGGACACCACCACATCACTTAGAGACACCACCACATCAATCGGGGACACCACCACATCACTCAGGGAAACCAGCACATCACTCAGAGACACCCCCACATCACTCAAAGACACGACCACATCACTCGGACACACCACCAGATCACTCGGACACACCACCAGATCACTCGGACACACCACCACAATACTCGAACACACCACCACATCACTGGAACACACCACCACATCACTCAGGGACACCACCACATCACTCAGGGACACCACCACATCACTCAGGGGCACCACTCAGGGACACCACCACATCACTCAAGGACACCACCACATCACTCGGAGACACCACCACACCACTCTGGGACACCACCATATCACTCTGGGACACCACCACATCACTCTGGGACACCACCACATCACTCTGGGACACCACCACATCACTTTGGGACACCACCACATCACTCAGGTCACCACTCAGGGGCACCACCACATCTCTCGGGGACACCACCACATCACTCGGGGACACCACCACATCACTCGGGGACACCACCACATCACTCGGCGACACCACCACAGCACTCGGGGACACCACCACATCACTCAGGAACAACACCACATCACTCAGGGACACCACCACATCACTCTGGTACACCACCACATCACTCTGGGACACCACCACATCACTCGGGGACACCACCACATCACTCAGAGACACCACCACATCACTCTGGGATGCCACCACATCACTCTGGGACACAACCACATCACTCAAGGGCACCACCACATCACTCAGGGGCACCACCACATCACTCGGGGGCACCACCACATCACTCAGGGGCACCACCACATCACTCGGGGGCACCACCACATCACTCGGGGGCACCACCACATCACTCGGAAACACCACCACATCACTCGGGAACACCACCACATCACTCTGGGACACCACCACATCACTCAGGTCACCACTCAGGGACACCACCACATCACTCAGGGACACCACCACATCAATCAGAGACACCACCACATCACTCGGGAAAACCACCACATCACTCGGGAAAACCACCACATCACTCGGGGACACCACCACATCACTCGGGGACACCACCACATCACTCGGGGACACCACCACATCACTCTGTGGCACCACCACATCACTCGGGGACACCACCACATCACTCGGGGACACCACCACATCAATCGGGGACACCACCATATCACTTGGGGACACCACCACATCACTCGGGGACACCACCACATCACTCGGGGACACCACCACCGCACTCGGGGACACCACCACATCACTCGGGGACACCACCACATCACTTGGGGACACCACCACATCACTCGGGGACAACACCACATCACTCGGGGACACCACCACCGCACTCGGGGACACCACCACATCACTCGGGGACACCACCACATCACTCGGGGACACCACCACATCACTCGGGGGCACCACCACATCACTCAGGGGCACCACCACATCACTCGGGGGCACCACCACACCACTCAGGGACACCACCACATCACTCTGGGACACCACCACATCACTCGGGGACACCACCACATCACTCGGAGACACCACCACATCACTCTGGGACGCCACCACATCACTCTGGGACACCACCACATCACTCAAGGGCACCACCACATCACTCGGGGGCACCACCACATCACTCAGGAACACCACCACATCACTCAGGAGCATCAACACATCACTCAGGGACACCACCACATCACTCAGGGGCACCACTCAGGGACACCACCACATCACTCAAGGACACCACCACATCACTCAGGGACACCACCACATCACTTAGAGACACCACCACATCAATCGGGGACACCACCACATCACTCAGGGAAACCAGCACATCACTCAGAGACACCACCACATCACTCAAAGACACCACCACATCACTCAGGGAAACCAGCACATCACTCAGAGACACCACCACATCACTCGGACACACAACCACATCACTCTGGGACACCACCACATCACACAAGGACACCACCACATCACTTAGAGACACCACCACATCAATCGGGGACACCACCACATCACTCAGGGAAACCAGCACATCACTCAGAGACACCCCCACATCACTCAAAGACACGACCACATCACTCGGACACACCACCAGATCACTCGGACACACCACCAGATCACTCGGACACACCACCACAATACTCGAACACACCACCACATCACTGGAACACACCACCACATCACTCAGGGACACCACCACATCACTCAGGGACACCACCACATCACTCAGGGGCACCACTCAGGGACACCACCACATCACTCAAGGACACCACCACATCACTCGGAGACACCACCACACCACTCTGGGACACCACCATATCACTCTGGGACACCACCACATCACTCTGGGACACCACCACATCACTCTGGGACACCACCACATCACTTTGGGACACCACCACATCACTCAGGTCACCACTCAGGGGCACCACCACATCTCTCGGGGACACCACCACATCACTCGGGGACACCACCACATCACTCGGGGACACCACCACATCACTCGGCGACACCACCACAGCACTCGGGGACACCACCACATCACTCAGGAACAACACCACATCACTCAGGGACACCACCACATCACTCTGGTACACCACCACATCACTCTGGGACACCACCACATCACTCGGGGACACCACCACATCACTCAGAGACAGCACCACATCACTCTGGGATGCCACCACATCACTCTGGGACACAACCACATCACTCAAGGGCACCACCACATCACTCAGGGGCACCACCACATCACTCGGGGGCACCACCACATCACTCAGGGGCACCACCACATCACTCGGGGGCACCACCACATCACTCGGGGGCACCACCACATCACTCGGAAACACCACCACATCACTCGGGAACACCACCACATCACTCTGGGACACCACCACATCACTCAGGTCACCACTCAGGGACACCACCACATCACTCAGGGACACCACCACATCACTCAGGGACACCACCACATCAATCAGAGACACCACCACATCACTCGGGAAAACCACCACATCACTCGGGAAAACCACCACATCACTCGGGGACACCACCACATCACTCGGGGACACCACCACATCACTCGGGGACACCACCACATCACTCTGTGGCACCACCACATCACTCGGGGACACCACCACATCACTCGGGGACACCACCACATCAATCGGGGACACCACCATATCACTTGGGGACACCACCACATCACTCGGGGACACCACCACATCACTCGGGGACACCACCACCGCACTCGGGGACACCACCACATCACTCTGTGGCACCACCACATCACTCGGGGACACCACCACATCACTCGGGGACACCACCACATCAATCGGGGACACCACCATATCACTTGGGGACACCACCACATCACTCGGGGACACCACCACATCACTCGGGGACACCACCACCGCACTCGGGGACACCACCACATCACTCGGGGACACCACCACATCACTTGGGGACACCACCACATCACTCGGGGACACCACCACATCACTCGGGGACACCACCACCGCACTCGGGGACACCACCACATCACTCGGGGACACCACCACATCACTCGGGGACACCACCACATCACTCGGGGGCACCACCACATCACTCAGGGGCACCACCACATCACTCGGGGGCACCACCACACCACTCAGGGACACCACCACATCACTCTGGGACACCACCACATCACTCGGGGACACCACCACATCACTCGGAGACACCACCACATCACTCTGGGACGCCACCACATCACTCTGGGACACCACCACATCACTCTGGGACACCACCACATCACTCAAGGGCACCACCACATCACTCGGGGGCACCACCACATCACTCGGGGGCACCACCACATCACTCGGGGGCACCACCACATCACTCGGGGGCACCACCACATCACTCAGGGGCACCACCACATCACTCGGGGGCACCACCACATCACTCGGAAACACCACCACATCCCTCGGGAACACCACCACATCACTCTGGGACACCACCACATTACTCAGGTCACCACTCAGGGACACCACCACATCACTCAGGGACACCACCACATCACTCAGAGACACCACCACATCACTCGGGAAAACCACCACATCACTCGGGAAAACCACCACATCACTCGGGGACACCACCACATCACTCGGGGACACCACCACATCACTCAGGGACACCACCACATCACTTGGGGACACCACCACATCACTCAGGGGCACCACCACATCACTCAGGGGCACCACCACATCACTCGGGGACACCACCACATCACTCGGGGACACCACCACATCACTTGGGGACACCACCACATCACTCAGGGTTCGGGGACACCACCACATCACTCGGGGACACCACCACATCACTCAGGGACACCACCAGATCACTCAGCGACACCACCATATCACCCTGGAAAACCACCACATCACTCGGGGACGCCACCACATCACTCAGGGACACCACTACATCACTCGAGGACACCACCACATCACTCTGTGACACCACCACATCACTCTGTGACACAAACACATCACTCTGGGACACCACCACATCACTCTGGGACACCACCACATCACTCGGGGACACCACCATATCACCCGGGAAAACCACCACATCACTCGGGGACGCCACCACATCACTCAGGGACACCACTACATCACTCGAGGACACCACCACATGACTCTGTGACACCACCACATCACTCTGTGACACCACCACATCACTCTGGGACACCACCACATTACTCGGGGATACCACCACATCACTCGGGGACACCACCACATCACACAGGGACACCACCCGGGGACACCACCACATCACTCGGGGACACCACCACATCACTCGTGTGCACCACCACATCACTCAGGGGCACCACCACATCACTCGGGGACACCAACACATCACTCTGGGACACCACCACATCTCTTGGGGACACCACCACATCACTAGGGGGCACAACCACATCACTCGGGGACACCACCACATCACTAAGGAACACCACCACATCACTCAGGAACACCACCACATCACTCAGGGACACCACCACATCACTCTGTGACACCAACACATCACTCTGGGACACCACCACATCACTCGGGGATACCACCACATCACTCGGGGACACCACCACATCACACGGTGACACCACCATATCACTCGGGGACACCACCACATCACTCGGGTGCACCACCACATCACTCGGGTGCACCACCACATCACTCGGGTGCACCACCACATCACTCGGGTGCACCACCACATCACTCGGGGGCACCACCACATCACTCGGGGGCACCACCACATCACTCGGGGACACCAACACATCACTCTGGGACACCACCACATCATTCTGGGACACCACCACATCACTTGGGGACACCACCACATCACTCAGGGGCACAACCACATCACTCAGGGACACCACCACATCACTAAGGAACACCACCACATCACTCAGGAACACCACCACATCACTCAGGAACACCACCACATCACTCAGGAACACCACCACATCACTCAGGAACACCACCACATCACTCCGGAACACTACCACATCACTCAGGAACACCACCACATCACTCAGAAACATCACCACATCACTCAGGAACACCACCACATCACTCAGGAACATCAACACATCACTCAGGGACACCACCACATCACTCAGGGGCACCACTCAGGGACACCACCACATCACTCAAAGACACCACCACATCACTCAGGGACACCACCACATCACTTAGAGACACCACCACATCAATCGGGGACACCACCACATCACTCAGGGAAACCAGCACATCACTCAGAGACACCACCACATCACTCAAAGACACCACCACATCACTCAGGGAAACCAGCACATCACTCAGAGACACCACCACATCACTCGGACACACAACCACATCACTCTGGGACACCACCACATCACACAAGGACACCACCACATCACTTAGAGACACCACCACATCAATCGGGGACACCACCACATCACTCAGGGAAACCAGCACACCACTCAGAGACACCACCACATCACTCAAAGACACCACCAGATCACTCGGACACACCACCAGATCACTCGGACACACCACCAGATCACTCGGACACACCACCACAATACTCGAACACACCACCACATCACTGGAACACACCACCACATCAATCAGAGACACCACCACATCACTCGGGAAAACCACCACATCACTCGGGAAAACCACCACATCACTCGGGGACACCACCACATCACTCGGGGACACCACCACATCACTCGGGGACACCACCACATCACTCTGTGGCACCACCACATCACTCGGGGACACCACCACATCACTCGGGGACACCACCACATCACTTGGGGACACCACCATATCACTCGGGGACACCACCACATCACTCGGGGACACCACCACATCACTCGGGGACACCACCACCGCACTCGGGGACACCACCACATCACTCGAGGACACCACCACATCACTTGGGGACACCACCACATCACTCGGGGACACCACCACATCACTCGGGGACACCACCACCGCACTCGGGGACACCACCACATCACTCGGGGACACCACCACATCACTCGGGGACACCACCACATCACTCGGGGGCACCACCACATCACTCAGGGGCACCACCACATCACTCGGGGGCACCACCACATCACTCGGGGGCACCACCACATCACTCGGAAACACCACCACATCACTCGGGAACACCACCACATCACTCGGGGACACCACCACAGCACTCGGGGACACCACCACATCACTCAGGAACAACACCACATCACTCTGGTACACCACAACATCACTCTGGTACACCACCACATCACTCTGGGACACCACCACATCACTCGGGGACACCACCACATCACTCAGAGACACCACCACATCACTCTGGGACGCCACCACATCACTCTGGGACACCACCACATCACTCAAGGGCACCACCACATCACTCAGGGGCACCACCACATCACTCTGGGACACCACCACATCACTCTGGGACACCACCACATCACTCTGGGACAGCACCACATCACTCAGGTCACCACTCAGGGGCACCACCACATCTCTCGGGGACACCACCACATCACTCGGCGACACCACCACATCACTAAGGGACACCACAACAGCACTCGGGGACACCACCACATCACTCAGGAACAACACCACATCACTCAGGGACACCACCACATCACTCTGGGACACCACCACATCACTCTGGGACACCACCACATCACTCGGGGACACCACCACATCACTCGGAGACACCACCACATCACTCTGGGACGCCACTACATCACTCTGGGACACCACCACATCACTCAAGGGCACCACCACATCACTCAGGGGCACCACCACATCACTCGGGGGCACCACCATATCACTCGGGGGCACCACCACATCACTCAGGGGCACCACCACATCACTCGGGGGCACCACCACATCACTCGGAAACACCACCACATCACTCGGGAACACGTCCACATCACTCTGGGACACCACCACATTACTCAGGTCACCACTCAGGGACACCACCACATCACTCAGGGACACCACCACATCACTCAGAGACACCACCACATCACTCGGGAAAACCACCACATCACTCGGGAAAACCACCACATCACTCGGGGACACCACCACATCACTCGGGGACACCACCACATCACTCGGGGACACCACCACATCACTCTGTGGCACCACCACATCACTCAGGGGCACCACCACATCACTCGGGGGCACCACCACATCACTCGGGGACACCACCACATCACTCGGGGACACCACCACATCACTCGGGGACACCACCACATCACTCGGGGACACCACCACATCACTCAGGGTTCGGGGACACCACCACATCACTCGGGGACACCACCACATCACTCGGGGACACCACCAGATCACTCAGCGACACCACCATATCACCCGGGAAAACCACCATATCACTCGGGGATGCCACCACATCACTCAGGGACACCACTACATCACTCGAGGACACCACCACATCACTCTGTGACACCACCACATCACTCTGTGACACAAACACATCACTCTGGGACACCACCACATCACTCGGGGACACCACCATATCACCCGGGAAAACCACCATATCACTCGGGGACGCCACCACATCACTCAGGGACACCACTACATCACTCGAGGACACCACCACATCACTCGAGGACACCACCACATCACTCTGTGACACCACCACATCACTCTGGGACACAAACACATCACTCTGGGACACCACCACATCACTCGGGGATACCACCACATCACTCGGGGACACCACCACATCACACGGAGACACCACCCGGGGACACCACCACATCACTCAGGGACACCACCACATCACTCGTGTGCACCACCACATCACTCGGGGTCACCACCACATCACTCGGGGACACCAACACATCACTCTGGGACACCACCACATCACTTGGGGACACCACCACATCACTCTGGGACACCACCACATCACTCTGGGACACCACCACATCACTTTGGGACACCACCACATCACTCAGGTCACCACTCAGGGGCACCACCACATCTCTCGGGGACACCACCACATCACTCGGGGACACCACCACATCACTAAGGAACACCACCACATCACTCAGGAACACCTCCACATCACTCAGGAACACCTCCACATCATTCAGGAACACCACCACATCACTCAGGAACATCACCACATCACTCAGGAATACCACCACATCACTCAGGGACACCACCACATCACTCTGTGACACCAACACATCACTCTGGGACACCCCCACATCACTAGGGGATACCACCACATCACTCGGGGACACCACCACATCACATGGGGACACCACCTGGGGACACCACCATATCACTCGGGGACACCACCACATCACTCGGGTGCACTACCACATCACTCGGGTGCACCACCACATCACTCGGGTGCACCACCACATCACTCGGGGGCACCACCACATCACTCGGGGACACCAACACATCACTCTGGGACACCACCACATCACTCTGGGACACCACCACATCACGTGGGGACACCACCACATCACTCAGGGGCACAACCACATCACTCAGGGACACCACCACATCACTAAGGAACACCACCACATCACTCAGGAACACCACCACATCACTCAGGAACACCACCACATCACTCAGGAACACCACCACATGGCTCAGGAACACCACCACATCACTCCGGAACACTACCACATCACTCAGGAACACCACCACATCACTCAGAAACATCACCACATCACTCAGGAACACCACCACATCACTCAGGAACATCAACACATCACTCAGGGACACCACCACATCACTCAGGGGCACCACTCAGGGACACCACCACATCACTCAAGGACACCACCACATCACTCAGAGACACCACCACATCACTCGGGGACACCACCACATCACTCAGGGAAACCAGCACATCACTCAGAGACACCTCCACATCACTCAAAGACACCACCACATCACTCAGACACACCACCAGATCACTCGGACACACCACCAGATCACTCGGACACACCACCAGATCACTCGGTCACACCACCACATCACTCGAACACACCACCACATCACTCGAACACACCACCACGTCACTCGGACACACAACCGAATCACTCTGGGACACCACCACATCACTCAAGGACACCACCACATCACTTCGAGACACCACCACATCAATCGGGGACACCACCACATCACTCAGGGAAACCAGCACATCACTCAGAGACACCACCACATCACTCAAAGACACCACCACATCACTCGGACACACCACCAGATCTCTCGGACACACCACCAGATCACTCGGACACACCACCACATCACTCGAACAAACCACCACATCACTCGAACACACCACCACATCACTCAGGGACACCACCACATCACTCAGGGACACCACCACATCACTCAGGGGCACCACTCAGGGACACCACCACATCACTCAAGGACACCACCACATCACTCGGAGACACCACCACACCACTCGGAAACACCACCACATCACTCTGGGACACCACCACATCACTCTGGGACACCACCATATCACTCTGGGAAACCACCTCATCACTCTGGGACACCACCACATCACTCAGGGGCACCACTCAGGGACACCACCACATCACTCAAGGACACCCCCACATCACTCGGAGACACCACCACATCACTCGGGGACACCACCCGGGGACACCACCACATCACTCCGGGACACCACCACATCACTCTGGGACACCACCACATCACTCAGGGACACCACCACATCACTTTGGGACACCACCACATCACTCAGGTCACCACTCAGGGGCACCACCACATCTCTCGGGGACACCACCACATCACTCGGGGACACCACCACATCATTTGGGGACACCACCACAGCACTCGGGGACACCACCACATCCCTTAGGAACAACACCACATCACTCAGGGACACCACCACATCACTCTGGTACACCACCACATCACTCTGGGACACCACCACATCACTCGGGGACACCACCACATCACTCAGAGACACCACCACATCACTCTGGGACGCCACCACATCACTCTGGGACACAACCACATCACTCAAGGGCACCACCACATCACTCAGGGGCACCACCACATCACTCTAGGGCACCACCACATCACTCAGGGGCACCACCACATCACTCGGGGGCACCACCACATCACTCGGAAACACCACCACATCACTCGGGAACACCACCACATCACTCTGGGACACCACCACATCACTCAGGTCACCACTCAGGGACACCACCACATCACTCAGGGACACCACCACATCAATCAGAGACACCACCACATCACTCGGGAAAACCACCACATCACTCGGGAAAACCACCACATCACTCGGGGACACCACCACATCACTCGGGGACACCACCACCGCACTCGGGGACACCACCACATCACTCGGGGACACCACCACATCACTCGGGGACACCAGCACATCACTCGGGGACACCACCACCGCACTCGGGGACACCACCACATCACTCGGGGACACCACCACATCACTCGGGGACACCACCACATCACTCAGGGGCACCACCACATTACTCGGGGGCACCACCACATCACTCGGGGGCACCACCACATCACTCGGAAACACCACCACATCACTCGGGAACACCACCACATCACTCGGGGACACCACCACAGCACTCGGGGACACCACCACATCACTCAAGAACAACACCACATCACTCAGGGACACCACCACATCACTCTGGTACACCACCACATCACTCTGGGACACCACCACATCACTCGGGGACACCACCACATCACTCAGAGACACCACCACATCACTCTGGGACGCCACCACATCACTCTGGGACACCACCACATCACTCAAGGGCACCACCACATCACTCGGGGGCACCACCATATCACTCAGGGGCACCACCACATCACTCGGGGGCACCACCACATCACTCGGAAACACCACCACATCACTCGGGAACACCACCACATCACTCGGGGACGCCAACACATCACTCAGGGACACCACTACATCACTCGAGGACACCACCACATCACTCAGGTCACCACTCAGGGACACCACCACATCTCTCGGGGACACCACTCCATCACTCGGGGACACCACCACATCACTCTGGGACACCACCACATCACTCTGGGACACCACCACATCACTCTGGGACACCACCACATCACTCTGGGACACCACCACATCACTCTGGGACACCACCATCACTCAGGTCACCACTCAGGGGCACCACCACATCTCTCGGGGACACCACCACATCACTCGGGGACACCACCACAGCACTCGGGGACACCACCACATCACTCAGGAACAACACCACATCACTCAGGGACACCACCACATCACTCTGGGACACCACCACATCACTCTGGGACACCACCACTTCACTCGGGGACACCACCACATCACTCGGAGACACCACCACATCACTCTGGGACGCCACCACATCACTCTGGGACACCACCACATCACTCAAGGGCACCACCACATCACTCAGGGGCACCACCACATCACTCGGGGGCACCACCACATCACTCAGGGGCACCACCACATCACTCGGGGGCACCACCACATCACTCGGAAACACCACCACATCACTCGGGAACACGACCACATCACTCTGGGACACCACCACATTACTCAGGTCACCACTCAGGGACACCACCACATCACTCAGGGACACCACCACATCACTCAGAGACACCACCACATCACTCGGGAAAACCACCACATCACTCGGGAAAACCACCACATCACTCGGGGACACCACCACATCACTCGGGGACACCACCACATCACTCGGGGACACCACCACATCACTCGGGGACACCACCACATCACTCAAGGGCACCACCACATCACTCAGGGACACCACCACATCATTCAGGAACAACACCACATCACTCAGGGACACCACCACATCACTCAGGTCACCACTCAGGGACACCACAACATCACTCGGGAAAAGCTCCACATCACACTGGGACACCACCACATCACTCTGGGACACCACCACATCACTCTGGGACACCACCACATCACTCTGGGACACCACCACATCACTCGGGGACACCACCACATCATTCGGGGACACCACCACATCACTCAAGGGCACCACCACATCACTCAGGGACACCACCACATCATTCAGGAACAACACCACATCACGCAGGGACACCGCCACATCACTCAGGTCACCACTCAGGGACACCACAACATCACTCGGGAAAAGCTCCACATCACACTGGGACACCACCACATCACTCTGGGACACCACCACATCACTCTGCACACCACCACATCACTCTGGGACACCACCACATCACTCTGGGACACCACCACATCACTCAGGGACACCACCACATCACTCGGGGACACCACCACATCATTCGGGGACACCACCACATCACTCAGGAGCCCCACTCAGGGACACCACCACATCACTCAGGGATACCACCACATCACCCGGGGACACCACCCCATCACAGGGGGACACCACCCGGGGACACCACCACATCACCCTGGGACACCACCACATCACTCTGGGACACCACCACATCACTCTGGGACACCACAACATCACTTGGGGACACCACCACATCACTCGGGGACACCACCACATCGTTCAGGAACACCACCACATCACTCAGGTAACCACTCAGGGACACCACCACATCACTCAGGAACACAACCACATCACTCGGGAAAACCACAACATCACTCGGGAAAACCACCACATCACTCTGGGACACCACCACATCACTCTGGGACACCTCCACATCACTCGGGGACGCCACCACATCATTCGGGGACACCACCACATCATTCGGGGACACCACCACATCACTCAAGGGCACCACCACATCACTCTGGGACACCACCACATCATTCAGGAACAACACCACATCACTCTGGGACACCACCACATCACTCTGGAAAATCACCACGTCACTCTGGGACACCACCACATCACTCTGGGACACCACCACATCACTCTGGGACACCACCACATCACTCTGGGACACCACCACATCACTCAGGGACACCACCACATCACGCAGGAACACCACCACATCACTCAGGGACACCACCACATCACTCAGGAGCCCCACTCAGGGACACCACCACATTACTCGGGGATACCACCACATCACCCGGGGACACCACCACATCACACGGGGACACCACCCGGGGACACCACCACATCACTCTGGGACACCACCATATCACTCTGGGACACCGCCACATCACTCTGGGACACCGCCACATCACTCTGGGACGCCACCACATCACTCTGGGACACCACCACATCACTCTGGGACACCACCACATCACTCAGGGACACCACCACATCACTCAGGGACACCACCACATCATGCAGGAACACCACCACATCACTCAGGGACATCACCACATCACTCAGGAGCCCCACTCAGGGACACCACCACATCACTCGGGGACACCACCACATCACACGGGGACACCACCCGGGGACACCGCCACATCACTCCGGGACACCACCACATCACTCTGGGACACCACCACATCACTCAGGGACACCACCACATCACTCAGGGACACCACCACATCATGCAGGAACACCACCACATCACTCAGGGACATCACCACATCACTCAGGAGCCCCACTCAGGGACACCACCACATCACTCGGGGATACCACCACATCACCCGGGGACACCACCACATCACACGGGGACACCACCCGGGGACACCACCACATCACTCTGGGACACCACCACATCACTCTGGGACACCACCACATCACTCTGGGACACCACCACATCACTCAGGGGCACCACTCAGGGACACCGCCACATCACTCAGGGACACCACCACATCACTCAGGGGCACCACTCAGGGACACCACCACATCACTCAAGGACACACCCACATCACTCGGAGACACCACCACATCACTCGGAGACACCACCACATCACTCGGAGACACCACCACATCACTCTGGGACACCGCCACATCACTCTGGGACACCACCACATGTCTCTGGGACACCACCACATCACTCGGGGACACCACCACATCACTCGGGGACACCACCACATCACTCGGGGACACCACCACATCACTCGGGGACACCACCACAACACTCTGGGACACCAGCACATCACTCGGGGACACCACCACATCACTCAGGGACACCACCACAGCACTCGGGGACACCACCACATCACTGAGGTCACCACTCAGGGGCACCACCACATCACTCGAGGACACCACCACATCACTCGGAGACACCACCATATCACTTGGGGACACCACCACATCACTCGGGGACACCACCACATCACTCCGGGACACCACCACCGCACTCGGGGACACCACCACATCACTCGGGGACACCACCACATCACTCGGGGACACCACCACATCACTCAGGTCACCACTTAGGGACACCACCACATCACTTGGGGACACCAACACATCACTCTGGGACACCACCACATCACTTGGGGACACCACCACATCACTTGGGGACACCACCACATCACTCAGGGGCATCACCACATCACTCAGGGACACCACCACATCATTCAGGAACACCACCACATCACTCAGGAACACCACCACATCACTCAGGAAGACCACCACATCACTCAGGAACACCACCACATCACTCAGGAACACCACCACATCACTCAGGAACACTACCACATCACTCAGGAACACCACCACATCACTCAGGAACACCACCACATCACTCAGGAACACCACCACATCACTCAGGAACACCACCACATCACTCAGGAACATCACCACATCACTCAGGGACACCACCACTTCACTCAGGGGCACCACTCAGGGACACCACCACATCACTCAAGGACACCCCCACATCACTCGGAGACACCACCACATCACTCGGGGACACCACCACATCACTCAGGGACACCAGCACATCACTCAGAGAAACCAGCACATCACTCGGACACACCACCACATCACTCGGACACACCACCACATCACTCGGGAACACCTCCACATTACTCTGGGACACCACCACATCACTCTGGGACACCACCACATCACTCTGGGACACCACCACATCACTCAGGGACACCACCACATCACTCGGAAAAAGCACCACATCACTCTGGGACACCACCACATCACTCTGGGACACCACCACATCACTCTGGGACACCACCACATCACTCTGGGACACCACCACATCACTCAGAGACACCACCACATCACTCAGGTACACCACCACATCACTCAGGTACACCACCACATCACTCAGGGACACCACCACATCACGCGGGAACACCACCACATCACTCAGGGACACCACCACATCACTCAGGAGCCCCACTCAGGGACACCACCACATCACTCGGGGATACCACCACATCACCCGGGGACACCACCACATCACACGGGGACACCACCCGGGGACACCACCACATCACTCTGGGACATCACCACATCACTCTGGTACACCACCACATCACTCTGGGACACCACCACATCACTCTGGGACACCACCACATCACTCTGGGACACCACCACATCACTCTAGGACACCACCACATCACTCTGGGACACCACCACATCACTCTGGGACACCACCACATCACTCAGGGACACCACCACATCACTCGGACACCACCACATCACTCGGGAAAACCACCACATCACTCTGGGACACCACCACATCACTCTGGGACATCACTCAGGAACATCACCACATCACTCAGGGACACCACCACATCACTCAGGGGCACCACTCAGGGACACCACCACATCACTCAGGGACACCACCATATCACTCAGGGGCACCACTCAGGGACACCACCACATCACTCAAGGACACACCCACATCACTCGGAGACACCACCACATCACTCGGAGACACCACCACATCACTCGGAGACACCACCACATCACTCGGAGACACCACCACATCACTCGGAGACACCACCACATCACTTGGGGACACGACCACATCACTTGGGGACACCACCACATCACTCAGGGGCACCACCACATCACTCGGAGACACCACCACACCACTCGGAGACACCACCACATCACTCTGGGACACGACCACATAACTCTGGGACACCGCCACATCACTCTGGGACACCACCACATCACTCTGGGACACCACCACATCACTCTGGGACACCACCACATCACTCTGGGACACCACCACATCACTCTGGGACACCACCACATCACTCTGGGACACCACCACATCACTCTGGGTCACCACTCAGGGGCACCACCACATCTCTCGGGGACACCACCACATCACTCGGGGACACCACCACATCACTCGGGGACACCACCACATCACTCAGGGACACCACCACAGCACTCGGGGACACCACCACATCACTCAGGAACAACACCACACCACTCAGGGACACCACCACATCACTCTGGGAAACACCACCACATCACTCTGGGACACCACCACATCACTCGGGGACACCACCACATCACTCGGAGACACCACCACATCACTCGGAGACACCACCACATCACTCTGGGACGCCACCACATCACTCTGGGACACCACCACATCACTCAAGGGCACCACCACATCACTCGGGGGCACCACCACATCACTCGGGGGCACCACCACATCACTCAGGGGCACCACCACATCACTCGGGGGCACCACCACATCACTCAGAAACACCACCACATCCCTCGGGAACACCACCACATCACTCTGGGACACCACCACATTACACAGGTCACCACTCAGGGACACCACCACATCACTCAGGGACACCACCACATCACTCAGAGACACTACCACATCACTCGGGAAAACCACCACATCACTCGGGAAAACCACCACATCACTCGGGGACACCACCACATCACTCGGGGACACCACCACATCACTCAGGGACACCACCACATCACTCGGGGACACCACCACATCACTCATGGGCACCACCACATCACTCAGGGGCACCACCACATCACTCGGGGACACCACCACATCACTCGGGGACACCACCACATCACTTGGGGACACCACCACATCATTCAGGGTTCGGGGACACCACCACATCACTCGGGGACACCACCACATCACTCAGGGACACCACCAGATCACTCAGCGACACCACCAGATCACTCAGCGACACCACCATATCACCCTGGAAAACCACCACATCACTCGGGGACGCCACCACATCACTCAGGGACACCACTACATCACTCGAAGACACCACCACATCACTCTGTGACACCACCACATCACTCTGTGACACCAACACATCACTCTGGGACACCACCACATCACTCTGGGACACCACCACATCACTCTGGGACACCACCACATCACTCGGGGACACCACCATATCACCCGGGAAAACCACCACATGACTCTGTGACACCACCACATCACTCTGTGACACAAACACATCACTCTGGGACACCACCACATTACTCGGGGATACCACCACATCACTCGGGGACACCACCACATCACACAGGGACACCACCCGGGGACACCACCACATCACTCGGGGACACCACCACATCACTCGTGTGCACCACCACATCACTCAGGGGCACCACCACATCACTCGGGGACACCAACACATCACTCTGGGACACCACCACATCTCTTGGGGACACCACCACATCACTAGGGGGCACAACCACATCACTCGGGGACACCACCACATCACTAAGGAACACCACCACATCACTCAGGAACACCACCACATCACTCAGGGACACCACCACATCACTCTGTGACACCAACACATCACTCTGGGACACCACCACATCACTCGGGGATACCACCACATCACTCGGGGACACCACCACATCACACGGGGACACCACCATATCACACGGGGACACCACCATATCACTCGGGGACACCACCACATCACTCGGGTGCACCACCACATCACTCGGGTGCACCACCACATCACTCGGGTGCACCACCACATCACTCGGGGGCACCACCACATCACTCGGGGGCACCACCACATCACTCGGGGACACCAACACATCACTCTGGGACACCACCACATCATTCTGGGACACCACCACATCACTTGGGGACACCACCACATCACTCAGGGGCACAACCACATCACTCAGGGACACCACCACATCACTAAGGAACACCACCACATCACTCAGGAACACCACCACATCACTCAGGAACACCACCACATCACTCAGGAACACCACCACATCACTCCGGAACACTACCACATCACTCAGGAACACCACCACATCACTCAGAAACATCACCACATCACTCAGGTACACCACCACATCACTCAGGAGCATCAACACATCACTCAGGGACACCACCACATCACTCAGGGGCACCACTCAGGGACACCACCACATCACTCAAGGACACCACCACATCACTCAGGGACACCACCACATCACTTAGAGACACCACCACATCAATCGGGGACACCACCACATCACTCAGGGAAACCAGCACATCACTCAGAGACACCACCACATCACTCAAAGACACCACCACATCACTCAGGGAAACCAGCACATCACTCAGAGACACCACCACATCACTCGGACACACAACCACATCACTCTGGGACACCACCACATCACACAAGGACACCACCACATCACTTAGAGACACCACCACATCAATCGGGGACACCACCACATCACTCAGGGAAACCAGCACATCACTCAGAGACACCACCACATCACTCAAAGACACGACCACATCACTCGGACACACCACCAGATCACTCGGACACACCACCAGATCACTCGGACACACCACCACAATACTCGAACACACCACCACATCACTGGAACACACCACCACATCACTCAGGGACACCACCACATCACTCAGGGACACCACCACATCACTCAGGGGCACCACTCAGGGACACCACCACATCACTCAAGGACACCACCACATCACTCGGAGACACCACCACACCACTCTGGGACACCACCATATCACTCTGGGACACCACCACATCACTCTGGGACACCACCACATCACTCTGGGACACCACCACATCACTTTGGGACACCACCACATCACTTTGGGACACCACCACATCACTCAGGTCACCACTCAGGGGCACCACCACATCTCTCGGGGACACCACCACATCACTCGGGGACACCACCACATCACTCGGGGACACCACCACATCACTCGGCGACACCACCACAGCACTCGGGGACACCACCACATCACTCAGGAACAACACCACATCACTCAGGGACACCACCACATCACTCTGGTACACCACCACATCACTCTGGGACACCACCACATCACTCGGGGACACCACCACATCACTCAGAGACACCACCACATCACTCTGGGATGCCACCACATCACTCTGGGACACAACCACATCACTCAAGGGCACCACCACATCACTCAGGGGCACCACCACATCACTCGGGGGCACCACCACATCACTCAGGGGCACCACCACATCACTCGGGGGCACCACCACATCACTCGGGGGCACCACCACATCACTCGGGGGCACCACCACCACATCACTCGGGAACACCACCACATCACTCTGGGACACCACCACAACACTCAGGTCACCACTCAGGGACACCACCACATCACTCAGGGACACCACCACATCAATCAGAGACACCACCACATCACTCGGGAAAACCACCACATCACTCGGGAAAACCACCACATCACTCGGGGACACCACCACATCACTCGGGGACACCACCACATCACTCGGGGACACCACCACATCACTCTGTGGCACCACCACATCACTCGGGGACACCACCACATCACTCGGGGACACCACCACATCACTCGGGGACACCACCATATCACTTGGGGACACCACCACATCACTCGGGGACACCACCACATCACTCGGGGACACCACCACTGCACTCGGGGACACCACCACATCACTCGGGGACACCACCACATCACTTGGGGACACCACCACATCACTCGGGGACACCACCACATCACTCGGGGACACCACCACCGCACTCGGGGACACCACCACATCACTCGGGGACACCACCACATCACTCGGGGACACCACCACATCACTCGGGGGCACCACCACATCACTCAGGGGCACCACCACATCACTCGGGGGCACCACCACATCACTCGGGGGCACCACCACATCACTCGGAAACACCACCACATCACTCGGGAACACCACCACATCACTCGGGGACACCACCACAGCACTCGGGGACACCACCACATCACTCAGGAACAACACCACATCACTCTGGTACACCACAACATCACTCTGGTACACCACCACATCACTCTGGGACACCACCACATCACTCGGGGACACCACCACATCACTCAGAGACACCACCACATCACTCTGGGACGCCACTACATCACTCTGGGACACCACCACATCACTCAAGGGCACCACCACATCACTCAGGGGCACCACCACATCACTCTGGGACACCACCACATCACTCTGGGACACCACCACATCACTCTGGGACACCACCACATCACTCAGGTCACCACTCAGGGGCACCACCACATCTCTCGGGGACACCACCACATCACTCGGCGACACCACCACATCACTCGGGGACACCACATCAGCACTCGGGGACACCACCACATCACTCAGGAACAACACCACATCACTCAGGGACACCACCACATCACTCTGGGACACCACCACATCACTCTGGGACACCACCACATCACTCGGGGACACCACCACATCACTCGGAGACACCACCACATCACTCTGGGACACCACCACATCACTCTGGGACACCACCACATCACTCAAGGGCACCACCACATCACTCAGGGGCACCACCACATCACTCGGGGGCACCACTATATCACTCGGGGGCACCACCACATCACTCAGGGGCACCACCACATCACTCGGGGGCACCACCACATCACTCGGAAACACCACCACATCACTCGGGAACACGTCCACATCACTCTGGGACACCACCACATTACTCAGGTCACCACTCAGGGACACCACCACATCACTCAGGGACACCACCACATCACTCAGAGACACCACCACATCACTCGGGAAAACCACCACATCACTCGGGAAAACCACCACATCACTCGGGGACACCACCAGATCACTCGGGGACACCACCACATCACTCGGGGACACCACCACATCACTCTGTGGCACCACCACATCACTCAGGGGCACCACCACATCACTCGGGGGCACCACCACATCACTCGGGTACACCACCACATCATTCGGGGACACCACCACATCACTCGGGGACACCACCACATCACTCGGGGACACCACCACATCACTCGGGGGCACCACCACATCACTCGGAAACACCACCACATCACTCAGGGACACCACCACATCACTCTGGTACACCACCACATCACTCTGGGACACCACCACATCACTCAGGAACAACACCACATCACTCAGGGACACCACCACATCACTCTGGTACACCACCACATCACTCTGGGACACCACCACATCACTCGGGGGCACCACCACATCACTCGGGGGCACCACCACATCACTCGGAAACACCACCACATCACTCGGGAACACCACCACATCACTCGGGGACACCACCACAGCACTCGGGGGCACCACCACATCACTCGGAAACACCACCACATCACTCGGGAACACCACCACATCACTCGGGGACACCACCACAGCACTCGGGGACACCACCACATCACTCAGGAACAACACCACATCACTCAGGGACACCACCACATCACTCTGGTACACCACCACATCACTCTGGGACACCACCACATCACTCGGGGACACCACCACATCACTCAGGGTTCGGGGACACCACCACATCACTCGGGGACACCACCACATCACTCGGGGACACCACCAGATCACTCAGCGACACCACCATATCACCCGGGAAAACCACCATATCACTCGGGGATGCCACCACATCACTCAGGGACACCACTACATCACTCGAGGACACCACCACATCACTCTGTGACACCACCACATCACTCTGTGACACAAACACATCACTCTGGGACACCACCACATCACTCGGGGACACCACCATATCACCCGGGAAAACCACCATATCACTCGGGGACGCCACCACATCACTCAGGGACACCACTACATCACTCGAGGACACCACCACATCACTCGAGGACACCACCACATCACTCTGTGACACCACCACATCACTCTGGGACACAAACACATCACTCTGGGACACCACCACATCACTCGGGGATACCACCACATCACTCGGGGACACCACCACATCACACGGGGACACCACCCGGGGACACCACCACATCACTCAGGGACACCACCACATCACTCGTGTGCACCACCACATCACTCGGGGTCACCACCACATCACTCGGGGACACCAACACATCACTCTGGGACACCACCACATCACTTGGGGACACCACCACATCACTCTGGTACACCACCACATCACTCTGGGACACCACCACATCACTTTGGGACACCACCACATCACTCAGGTCACCACTCAGGGGCACCACCACATCTCTCGGGGACACCACCACATCACTCGGGGACACCACCACATCACTAAGGAACACCACCACATCACTAAGGAACACCACCACATCATTCAGGAACACCACCACATCACTCAGGAACACCTCCACATCACTCAGGAACACCTCCACATCACTCAGGAACACCACCACATCACTCAGGAACATCACCACATCACTCAGGAATACCACCACATCACTCAGGGACACCACCACATCACTCTGTGACACCAACACATCACTCTGGGACACCACCACATCACTAGGGGATACCACCACATCACTCGGGGACACCACCACATCACATGGGGACACCACCTGGGGACACCACCATATCACTCGGGGACACCACCACATCACTCGGGTGCACTACCACATCACTCGGGTGCACCACCACATCACTCGGGGGCACCACCACATCACTCGGGGGCACCACCACATCACTCGGGGGCACCACCACATCACTCGGGGACACCAACACATCACTCTGGGACACCACCACATCACTCTGGGACACCACCACATCACGTGGGGACACCACCACATCACTCAGGGGCACAACCACATCACTCAGGGGCACAACCACATCACTCAGGGACACCACCACATCACTAAGGAACACCACCACATCACTCAGGAACACCACCACATCACCCAGGAACACCACCACATCACTCAGGAACACCACCACATGGCTCAGGAACACCACCACATCACTCCGGAACACTACCACATCACTCAGGAACACCACCACATCACTCAGAAACATCACCACATCACTCAGGAACACCACCACATCACTCAGGAACATCAACACATCACTCAGGGACACCACCACATCACTCAGGGGCACCACTCAGGGACACCACCACATCACTCAAGGACACCACCACATCACTCAGAGACACCACCACATCACTCGGGGACACCACCACATCACTCAGGGAAACCAGCACATCACTCAGAGACACCTCCACATCACTCAAAGACACCACCACATCACTCGGACACACCACCAGATCACTCGGACACACCACCAGATCACTCGGTCACACCACCACATCACTCGAACACACCACCACATCACTCGAACACACCACCACATCACTCGGACACACAACCACATCACTCTGGGACACCACCACATCACTCAAGGACACCACCACATCACTTCGAGACACCACCACATCAATCGGGGACACCACCACATCACTCAGGGAAACCAGCACATCACTCAGAGACACCACCACATCACTCAAAGACACCACCACATCACTCGGACACACCACCAGATCTCTCGGACACACCACCAGATCACTCGGACACACCACCACATCACTCGAACACACCACCACATCACTCGAACACACCACCACATCACTCAGGGACACCACCACATCACTCAGGGACACCACCACATCACTCAGGGGCACCACTCAGGGACACCACCACATCACTCAAGGACACCACCACATCACTCGGAGACACCACCACACCACTCGGAAACACCACCACATCACTCTGGGACACCACCACATAACTCTGGGACACCGCCACATCACTCTGGGACACCACCACATCACTCTGGGACACCACCATATCACTCTGGGACACCACCACATCACTCTGGGACACCACCACATCACTCTGGGACACCACCACATCACTCTGGGACACCACCACATCACTTTGGGACACCACCACATCACTCAGGTCACCACTCAGGGGCACCACCACATCTCTCGGGGACACCACCACATCACTCGGGGACACCACCACATCATTTGGGGACACCACCACAGCACTCGGGGACACCACCACATCACTTAGGAACAACACCACATCACTCAGGGACACCACCACATCACTCTGGTACACCACCACATCACTCTGGGACACCACCACATCACTCGGGGACACCACCACACCACTCAGAGACACCACCACATCACTCTGGGACGCCACCACATCACTCTGGGACACAACCACATCACTCAAGGGCACCACCACATCACTCAGGGGCACCACCACATCACTCGGGGGCACCACCACATCACTCGGGGGCACCACCACATCACTCAGGGGCACCACCACATCACTCGGGGGCACCACCACATCACTCGGAAACACCACCACATCACTCGGGAACACCACCACATCACTCTGGGACACCACCACATCACTCAGGTCACCACTCAGGGACACCACCACATCACTCAGGGACACCACCACATCAATCAGAGACACCACCACATCACTCGGGGAAACCACCACATCACTCGGGAAAACCACCACATCACTCGGGGACACCACCACATCACTCGGGGACACCACCACCGCACTCGGGGACACCACCACATCACTCGGGGACACCACCACATCACTCGGGGACACCACCACATCACTCGGGGACACCACCACCGCACTCGGGGACACCACCACCGCACTCGGGGACACCACCACATCACTCGGGGACACCACCACATCACTCGGGGACACCACCACATCACTCAGGGGCACCACCACATCACTCGGGGGCACCACCACATCACTCGGGGGCACCACCACATCACTCGGAAACACCACCACATCACTCGGGAACACCACCACATCACTCGGGGACACCACCACAGCACTCGGGGACACCACCACATCACTCAGGAACAACACCACATCACTCAGGGACACCACCACATCACTCTGGTACACCACCACATCACTCTGGGACACCACCACATCACTCGGGGACACCACCACATCACTCAGAGACACCACCACATCACTCTGGGACGCCACCACATCACTCTGGGACACCACCACATCACTCAAGGGCACCACCACATCACTCGGGGGCACCACCATATCACTCAGGGGCACCACCACATCACTCGGGGGCACCACCACATCACTCGGAAACACCACCACATCACTCGGGAACACCACCACATCACTCGAGGACGCCAACACATCACTCAGGGACACCACTACATCACTCGAGGACACCACCACATCACTCAGGTCACCACTCAGGGGACACCACCACATCTCTCGGGGACACCACTCCATCACTCGGGGACACCACCACATCACTCGGGGATACCACCACATCACTCAGGGAAACCAGCACATCACTCAGAGACACCTCCACATCACTCAAAGACACCACCACATCACTCGGACACACCACCAGATCACTCGGACACACCACCAGATCACTCGGACACACCACCAGATCACTCGGTCACACCACCACATCACTCGAACACACCACCACATCACTCGAACACACCACCACATCACTCGGACACACAACCACATCACTCTGGGACACCACCACATCACTCAAGGACACCACCACATCACTTCGAGACACCACCACATCAATCGGGGACACCACCACATCACTCAAGGACACCACCACATCACTCGGAGACACCACCACACCACTCGGAAACACCACCACATCACTCTGGGACACCACCACATAACTCTGGGACACCGCCACATCACTCTGGGACACCACCACATCACTCTGGGACACCACCATATCACTCTGGGACACCACCACATCACTCTGGGACACCACCACATCACTCTGGGACACCACCACATCACTCTGGGACACCACCACATCACTTTGGGACACCACCACATCACTCAGGTCACCACTCAGGGGCACCACCACATCTCTCGGGGACACCACCACATCACTCGGGGACACCACCACATCATTTGGGGACACCACCACAGCACTCGGGGACACCACCACATCACTTAGGAACAACACCACATCACTCAGGGACACCACCACATCACTCTGGTACACCACCACATCACTCTGGGACACCACCACATCACTCGGGGACACCACCACACCACTCAGAGACACCACCACATCACTCTGGGACGCCACCACATCACTCTGGGACACAACCACATCACTCAAGGGCACCACCACATCACTCAGGGGCACCACCACATCACTCGGGGGCACCACCACATCACTCGGGGGCACCACCACATCACTCAGGGGCACCACCACATCACTCGGGGGCACCACCACATCACTCGGAAACACCACCACATCACTCGGGAACACCACCACATCACTCTGGGACACCACCACATCACTCAGGTCACCACTCAGGGACACCACCACATCACTCAGGGACACCACCACATCAATCAGAGACACCACCACATCACTCGGGAAAACCACCACATCACTCGGGAAAACCACCACATCACTCGGGGACACCACCACATCACTCGGGGACACCACCACCGCACTCGGGGACACCACCACATCACTCGGGGACACCACCACATCACTCGGGGACACCACCACATCACTCGGGGACACCACCACCGCACTCGGGGACACCACCACCGCACTCGGGGACACCACCACATCACTCGGGGACACCACCACATCACTCGGGGACACCACCACATCACTCAGGGGCACCACCACATCACTCGGGGGCACCACCACATCACTCGGGGGCACCACCACATCACTCGGAAACACCACCACATCACTCGGGAACACCACCACATCACTCGGGGACACCACCACAGCACTCGGGGACACGACCACATCACTCAGGAACAACACCACATCACTCAGGGACACCACCACATCACTCTGGTACACCACCACATCACTCTGGGACACCACCACATCACTCGGGGACACCACCACATCACTCAGAGACACCACCACATCACTCTGGGACGCCACCACATCACTCTGGGACACCACCACATCACTCAAGGGCACCACCACATCACTCGGGGGCACCACCATATCACTCAGGGGCACCACCACATCACTCGGGGGCACCACCACATCACTCGGAAACACCACCACATCACTCGGGAACACCACCACATCACTCGAGGACGCCAACACATCACTCAGGGACACCACTACATCACTCGAGGACACCACCACATCACTCAGGTCACCACTCAGGGGACACCACCACATCTCTCGGGGACACCACTCCATCACTCGGGGACACCACCACATCACTCGGGGATACCACCACATCACTCAGGGAAACCAGCACATCACTCAGAGACACCTCCACATCACTCAAAGACACCACCACATCACTCGGACACACCACCAGATCACTCGGACACACCACCAGATCACTCGGACACACCACCAGATCACTCGGTCACACCACCACATCACTCGAACACACCACCACATCACTCGAACACACCACCACATCACTCGGACACACAACCACATCACTCTGGGACACCACCACATCACTCAAGGACACCACCACATCACTTCGAGACACCACCACATCAATCGGGGACACCACCACATCACTCAGGGAAACCAGCACATCACTCAGAGACACCACCACATAACTCAAAGACACCACCACATCACTCGGACACACCACCAGATCTCTCGGACACACCACCAGATCACTCGGACACACCACCACATCACTCGAACACACCACCACATCACTCGAACACACCACCACATCACTCAGGGACACCACCACATCACTCAGGGACACCACCACATCACTCAGGGGCACCACTCAGGGACACCACCACATCACTCAAGGACACCACCACATCACTCGGAGACACCACCACACCACTCGGAAACACCACCACATCACTCTGGGACACCACCACATAACTCTGGGACACCGCCACATCACTCTGGGACACCACCACATCACTCTGGGACACCACCATATCACTCTGGGACACCACCACATCACTCTGGGACACCACCACATCACTCTGGGACACCACCACATCACTCTGGGACACCACCACATCACTCTGGGACACCACCACATCACTTTGGGACACCACCACATCACTCAGGTCACCACTCAGGGGCACCACCACATCTCTCGGGGACACCACCACATCACTCGGGGACACCACCACATCATTTGGGGACACCACCACAGCACTCGGGGACACCACCACATCACTCAGGAACAACACCACATCACTCAGGGACACCACCACATCACTCTGGTACACCACCACATCACTCTGGGACACCACCACATCACTCGGGGACACCACCACATCACTCAGAGACACCACCACATCACTCTGGGACGCCACCACATCACTCTGGGACACAACCACATCACTCAAGGGCACCACCACATCACTCAGGGGCACCACCACATCACTCGGGGGCACCACCACATCACTCAGGGGCACCACCACATCACTCGGGGGCACCACCACATCACTCGGAAACACCACCACATCACTCGGGAACACCACCACATCACTCTGGGACACCACCACATCACTCTGGGACACCACCATATCACTCTGGGACACCACCACATCACTCTGGGACACCACCACATCACTCTGGGACACCACCACATCACTCTGGGACACCACCACATCACTTTGGGACACCACCACATCACTCAGGTCACCACTCAGGGGCACCACCACATCTCTCGGGGACACCACCACATCACTCGGGGACACCACCACATCATTTGGGGACACCACCACAGCACTCGGGGACACCACCACATCACTTAGGAACAACACCACATCACTCAGGGACACCACCACATCACTCTGGTACACCACCACATCACTCTGGGACACCACCACATCACTCGGGGACACCACCACACCACTCAGAGACACCACCACATCACTCTGGGACGCCACCACATCACTCTGGGACACAACCACATCACTCAAGGGCACCACCACATCACTCAGGGGCACCACCACATCACTCGGGGGCACCACCACATCACTCGGGGGCACCACCACATCACTCAGGGGCACCACCACATCACTCGGGGGCACCACCACATCACTCGGAAACACCACCACATCACTCGGGAACACCACCACATCACTCTGGGACACCACCACATCACTCAGGTCACCACTCAGGGACACCACCACATCACTCAGGGACACCACCACATCAATCAGAGACACCACCACATCACTCGGGAAAACCACCACATCACTCGGGAAAACCACCACATCACTCGGGGACACCACCACATCACTCGGGGACACCACCACCGCACTCGGGGACACCACCACATCACTCGGGGACACCACCACATCACTCGGGGACACCACCACATCACTCGGGGACACCACCACCGCACTCGGGGACACCACCACCGCACTCGGGGACACCACCACATCACTCGGGGACACCACCACATCACTCGGGGACACCACCACATCACTCAGGGGCACCACCACATCACTCGGGGGCACCACCACATCACTCGGGGGCACCACCACATCACTCGGAAACACCACCACATCACTCGGGAACACCACCACATCACTCGGGGACACCACCACAGCACTCGGGGACACCACCACATCACTCAGGAACAACACCACATCACTCAGGGACACCACCACATCACTCTGGTACACCACCACATCACTCTGGGACACCACCACATCACTCGGGGACACCACCACATCACTCAGAGACACCACCACATCACTCTGGGACGCCACCACATCACTCTGGGACACCACCACATCACTCAAGGGCACCACCACATCACTCGGGGGCACCACCATATCACTCAGGGGCACCACCACATCACTCGGGGGCACCACCACATCACTCGGAAACACCACCACATCACTCGGGAACACCACCACATCACTCGAGGACGCCAACACATCACTCAGGGACACCACTACATCACTCGAGGACACCACCACATCACTCAGGTCACCACTCAGGGGACACCACCACATCTCTCGGGGACACCACTCCATCACTCGGGGACACCACCACATCACTCGGGGATACCACCACATCACTCAGGGAAACCAGCACATCACTCAGAGACACCTCCACATCACTCAAAGACACCACCACATCACTCGGACACACCACCAGATCACTCGGACACACCACCAGATCACTCGGACACACCACCAGATCACTCGGTCACACCACCACATCACTCGAACACACCACCACATCACTCGAACACACCACCACATCACTCGGACACACAACCACATCACTCTGGGACACCACCACATCACTCAAGGACACCACCACATCACTTCGAGACACCACCACATCAATCGGGGACACCACCACATCACTCAGGGAAACCAGCACATCACTCAGAGACACCACCACATAACTCAAAGACACCACCACATCACTCGGACACACCACCAGATCTCTCGGACACACCACCAGATCACTCGGACACACCACCACATCACTCGAACACACCACCACATCACTCGAACACACCACCACATCACTCAGGGACACCACCACATCACTCAGGGACACCACCACATCACTCAGGGGCACCACTCAGGGACACCACCACATCACTCAAGGACACCACCACATCACTCGGAGACACCACCACACCACTCGGAAACACCACCACATCACTCTGGGACACCACCACATAACTCTGGGACACCGCCACATCACTCTGGGACACCACCACATCACTCTGGGACACCACCATATCACTCTGGGACACCACCACATCACTCTGGGACACCACCACATCACTCTGGGACACCACCACATCACTCTGGGACACCACCACATCACTCTGGGACACCACCACATCACTTTGGGACACCACCACATCACTCAGGTCACCACTCAGGGGCACCACCACATCTCTCGGGGACACCACCACATCACTCGGGGACACCACCACATCATTTGGGGACACCACCACAGCACTCGGGGACACCACCACATCACTCAGGAACAACACCACATCACTCAGGGACACCACCACATCACTCTGGTACACCACCACATCACTCTGGGACACCACCACATCACTCGGGGACACCACCACATCACTCAGAGACACCACCACATCACTCTGGGACGCCACCACATCACTCTGGGACACAACCACATCACTCAAGGGCACCACCACATCACTCAGGGGCACCACCACATCACTCGGGGGCACCACCACATCACTCAGGGGCACCACCACATCACTCGGGGGCACCACCACATCACTCGGAAACACCACCACATCACTCGGGAACACCACCACATCACTCTGGGACACCACCACATCACTCAGGTCACCACTCAGGGACACCACCACATCACTCAGGGACACCACCACATCAATCAGAGACACCACCACATCACTCGGGAAAACCACCACATCACTCGGGAAAACCACCACATCACTCGGGGACACCACCACATCACTCGGGGACACCACCACCGCACTCGGGGACACCACCACATCACTCGGGGACACCACCACATCACTCGGGGACACCACCACATCACTCGGGGACACCACCACCACACTCGGGGACACCACCACATCACTCGGGGACACCACCACATCACTCGGGGACACCACCACATAACTCAGGGGCACCACCACATCACTCGGGGGCACCACCACATCACTCGGGGGCACCACCACATCACTCGGAAACACCACCACATCACTCGGGAACACCACCACATCACTCGGGGACACCACCACAGCACTCGGGGACACCACCACATCACTCAGGAACAACACCACATCACTCAGGGACACCACCACATCACTCTGGTACACCACCACATCACTCTGGGACACCACCACATCACTCGGGGACACCACCACATCACTCAGAGACACCACCACATCACTCTGGGACGCCACCACATCACTCTGGGACACAACCACATCACTCAAGGGCACCACCACGTCACTCGGGGGCACCACCATATCACTCAGGGGCACCACCACATCACTCGGGGGCACCACCACATCACTCGGAAACACCACCACATCACTCGGGAACACCACCACATCACTCGGGGACGCCAACACATCACTCAGGGACACCACTACATCACTCGAGGACACCACCACATCACTCAGGTCACCACTCAGGGGACACCACCACATCTGTCGGGGACACCACTCCATCACTCGGGGACACCACCACATCACTCTGGGACACCACCACATCACTCTGGGACACCACCACATCACTCTGGGACACCACCACATCACTCTGGGACACCACCACATCACTCTGGGACACCACCACATCACTCAGGGACACCACCACATCACTCAGGTCACCACTCAGGGGCACCACCACATCTCTCGAGGACACCACCACATCACTCGGGGACACCACCACATCACTCGGGGACACCACCACAGCACTCGGGGACACCACCACATCACTCAGGAACAACACCACATCACTCAGGGACACCACCACATCACTCTGGGACACCACCACATCACTCTGGGACACCACCACATCACTCGGGGACACCACCACATCACTCGGAGACACCACCACATCACTCTGGGACGCCACCACATCACTCTGGGACACCACCACATCACTCAAGGGCACCACCACATCACTCAGGGGCACCACCACATCACTCGGGGGCACCACCACATCACTCAGGGGCACCACCACATCACTCGGGGGCACCACCACATCACTCGGAAACACCACCACATCACTCGGGAACACGACCACATCACTCGGGAACACGACCACATCACTCTGGGACACCACCACATTACTCAGGTCACCACTCAGGGACACCACCACATCACTCAGGGACACCACCACATCACTCAGAGACACCACCACATCACTCGGGAAAACCACCACATCACTCGGGAAAACCACCACATCACTCGGGGACACCACCACATCACTCGGGGACACCACCACATCACTCGGGGACACCACCACATCATTCGGGGACACCACCACATCACTCAAGGGCACCACCACATCACTCAGGGACACCACCACATCATTCAGGAACAACACCACATCACTCAGGGACACCACCACATCACTCAGGTCACCACTCAGGGACACCACAACATCACTCGGGAAAAGCTCCACATCACACTGGGACACCACCACATCACTCTGGGACACCACCACATCATTCGGGGACACCACCACATCACTCAAGGGCACCACCACATCACTCTGGGACACCACCACATCACTCTGGGACACCACCACATCACTCGGGGACACCTTCACATCATTCGGGGACACCACCACATCACTCAAGGGCACCACCACATCACTCAGGGACACCACCACATCATTCAGGAACAACACCACATCACGCAGGGACACCGCCACATCACTCAGGTCACCACTCAGGGACACCACAACATCACTCGGGAAAAGCTCCACATCACACTGGGACACCACCACATCACTCTGGGACACCACCACATCACTCTGCACACCACCACATCACTCTGGGACACCACCACATCACTCTGGGACACCACCACATCACTCTGGGACACCACCACATCACTCAGGGACACCACCACATCACTCGGGGACACCACCACATCATTCGGGGACACCACCACATCGCTCAGGAGCCCCACTCAGGGACACCACCACATCACTCGGGGATAACACCACATCACCCGGGGACACCACCCCATCACAGGGGGACACCACCCGGGGACACCACCACATCACTCTGGGACACCACCACATCACTCTGGGACACCACCACATCACTCTGGGACACCACAACATCACTTGGGGACACCACCACATCACTCGGGGACACCACCACATCGTTCAGGAACACCACCACATCACTCAGGTAACCACTCAGGGACACCACCACATCACTCAGGAACACAACCACATCACTCGGGAAAACCACCACATCACTCGGGAAAACCACCACATCACTTTGGGACACCACCACATCACTCTGGGACACCTCCACATCACTCGGGGACGCCACCACATCATTCGGGGACACCACCACATCATTCGGGGACACCACCACATCACTCAAGGGCACCACCACATCACTCTGGGACACCACCACATCATTCAGGAACAACACCACATCACTCTGGGACACCACCACATCACTCTGGAAAATCACCACGTCACTCTGGGACACCACCACATCACTCTGGGACACCACCACATCACTCTGGGACACCACCACATCACTCTGGGACACCACCACATCACTCTGGGACACCACCACATCACTCTGGGACACCACCACATCACTCAGGGACACCACCACATCACTCAGGGACACCACCACATCACGCAGGAACACCACCACATCACTCAGGGACACCACCACATCACTCAGGAGCCCCACTCAGGGACACCACCACATTACTCGGGGATACCACCACATCACCCGGGGACACCACCACATCACACGGGGACACCACCCGGGGACACCACCACATCACTCTGGGACACCACCATATCACTCTGGGACACCGCCACATCACTCTGGAACACCGCCACATCACTCTGGGACGCCACCACATCACTCTGGGACACCACCACATCACTCTGGGACACCACCACATCACTCAGGGACACCACCACATCATGCAGGAACACCACCACATCACTCAGGGACATCACCACATCACTCAGGAGCCCCACTCAGGGACACCACCACATCACTCGGGGACACCACCACATCACACGGGGACACCACCACATCACTCAGGGACACCACCACATCATGCAGGAACACCACCACATCACTCAGGGACATCACCACATCACTCAGTAGCCCCACTCAGGGACACCACCACATCACTCGGGGATACCACCACATCACCCGGGGACACCACCACATCACACGGGGACACCACCCGGGGACACCACCACATCACTCTGGGACACCACCACATCACTCTGGGACACCACCACATCACTCTGGGACACCACCACATCACTCAGGGGCACCACTCAGGGACACCGCCACATCACTCAGGGACACCACCACATCACTCAGAGGCACCACTCAGGGACACCACCACATCACTCAAGGACACACCCACATCATTCGGAGACACCACCACATCACTCGGAGACACCACCACATCACTCGGAGACACCACCACATCACTCTGGGACACCGCCACATCACTCTGGGACACCACCACATGTCTCTGGGACACCACCACATCACTCGGGGACACCACCACATCACTCGGGGACACCACCACATCACTCGGGGACACCACCACATCACTCGGGGACACCACCACAACACTCGGGGACACCAGCACATCACTCGGGGACACCACCACATCACTCAGGGACACCACCACAGCACTCGGGGACACCACCACATCACTCAGGTCACCACTCAGGGGCACCACCACATCACTCGAGGACACCACCACATCACTCGGGGACACCACCATATCACTTGGGGACACCACCACATCACTCGGGGACACCACCACATCACTCCGGGACACCACCACCGCACTCGGGGACACCACCACATCACTCGGGGACACCACCACATCACTCGGGGACACCACCACATCACTCAGGTCACCACTTAGGGACACCACCACATCACTTGGGGACACCAACACATCACTCTGGGACACCACCACATCACTTGGGGACACCACCACATCACTTGGGGACACCACCACATCACTCAGGGGCATCACCACATCACTCAGGGACACCACCACATCACTCAGGAACACCACCACATCACTCAGGAACACCACCACATCACTCAGGAACACCACCACATCACTCAGGAACACCACCACATCACTCAGGAACACCACCACATCACTCAGGAACACTACCACATCACTCAGGAACACCACCACATCACTCAGGAACACCACCACATCACTCAGGAACACCACCACATCACTCAGGAACACCACCACATCACTCAGGAACATCACCACATCACTCAGGGACACCACCACTTCACTCAGGGGCACCACTCAGGGACACCACCACATCACTCAAGGACACCCCCACATCACTCGGAGACACCACCACATCACTCGGGGACACCACCACATCACTCAGGGACACCAGCACATCACTCAGAGAAACCAGCACATCACTCGGACACACCACCACATCACTCGGACACACCACCACATCACTCGGGAACACCTCCACATTACTCTGGGACAACACCACATCACGCAGGGACACCGCCACATCACTCAGGTCACCACTCAGGGACACCACAACATCACTCGGGAAAAGCTCCACATCACACTGGGACACCACCACATCACTCTGGGACACCACCACATCACTCTGCACACCACCACATCACTCTGGGACACCACCACATCACTCTGGGACACCACCACATCACTCAGGGACACCACCACATCACTCGGGGACACCACCACATCATTCGGGGACACCACCACATCACTCAGGAGCCCCACTCAGGGACACCACCACATCACTCGGGGATACCACCACATCACCCGGGGACACCACCCCATCACAGGGGGACACCACCCGGGGACACCACCACATCACTCTGGGACACCACCACATCACTCTGGGACACCACCACATCACTCTGGGACACCACAACATCACTTGGGGACACCACCACATCACTCGGGGACACCACCACATCGTTCAGGAACACCACCACATCACTCAGGTAACCACTCAGGGACACCACCACATCACTCAGGAACACAACCACATCACTCGGGAAAACCACCACATCACTCGGGAAAACCACCACATCACTCTGGGACACCACCACATCACTCTGGGACACCTCCACATCACTCGGGGACGCCACCACATCATTCGGGGACACCACCACATCATTCGGGGACACCACCACATCACTCAAGGGCACCACCACATCACTCTGGGACACCACCACATCATTCAGGAACAACACCACATCACTCTGGGACACCACCACATCACTCTGGAAAATCACCACGTCACTCTGGGACACCACCACATCACTCTGGGACACCACCACATCACTCTGGGACACCACCACATCACTCTGGGACACCACCACATCACTCTGGGACACCACCACATCACTCTGGGACACCACCACATCACTCAGGGACACCACCACATCACGCAGGAACACCACCACATCACTCAGGGACACCACCACATCACTCAGGAGCCCCACTCAGGGACACCACCACATTACTCGGGGATACCACCACATCACCCGGGGACACCACCACATCACACGGGGACACCACCCCGGGACACCACCACATCACTCTGGGACACCACCATATCACTCTGGGACACCGCCACATCACTCTGGAACACCGCCACATCACTCTGGGACGCCACCACATCACTCTGGGACACCACCACATCACTCTGGGACACCACCACATCACTCAGGGACACCACCACATCATGCAGGAACACCACCACATCACTCAGGGACATCACCACATCACTCAGGAGCCCCACTCAGGGACACCACCACATCACTCGGGGACACCACCACATCACACGGGGACACCACCACATCACTCAGGGACACCACCACATCATGCAGGAACACCACCACATCACTCAGGGACATCACCACATCACTCAGTAGCCCCACTCAGGGACACCACCACATCACTCGGGGATACCACCACATCACCCGGGGACACCACCACATCACACGGGGACACCACCCGGGGACACCACCACATCACTCTGGGACACCACCACATCACTCTGGGACACCACCACATCACTCAGGGGCACCACTCAGGGACACCGCCACATCACTCAGGGACACCACCACATCACTCAGAGGCACCACTCAGGGACACCACCACATCACTCAAGGACACACCCACATCATTCGGAGACACCACCACATCACTCGGAGACACCACCACATCACTCGGAGACACCACCACATCACTCTGGGACACCGCCACATCACTCTGGGACACCACCACATGTCTCTGGGACACCACCACATCACTCGGGGACACCACCACATCACTCGGGGACACCACCACATCACTCGGGGACACCACCACAACACTCGGGGACACCAGCACATCACTCGGGGACACCACCACATCACTCAGGGACACCACCACAGCACTCGGGGACACCACCACATCACTCAGGTCACCACTCAGGGGCACCACCACATCACTCGAGGACACCACCACATCACTCGGGGACACCACCATATCACTTGGGGACACCACCACATCACTCGGGGACACCACCACATCACTCCGGGACACCACCACCGCACTCGGGGACACCACCACATCACTCGGGGACACCACCACATCACTCGGGGACACCACCACATCACTCAGGTCACCACTTAGGGACACCACCACATCACTTGGGGACACCAACACATCACTCTGGGACACCACCACATCACTTGGGGACACCACCACATCACTTGGGGACACCACCACATCACTCAGGGGCATCACCACATCACTCAGGGGCACCACCACATCACTCAGGGACACCACCACATCACTCAGGAACACCACCACATCACTCAGGAACACCACCACATCACTCAGGAACACCACCACATCACTCAGGAACACCACCACATCACTCAGGAACACTACCACATCACTCAGGAACACCACCACATCACTCAGGAACACCACCACATCACTCAGGAACACCACCACATCACTCAGGAACACCACCACATCACTCAGGAACATCACCACATCACTCAGGGACACCACCACTTCACTCAGGGGCACCACTCAGGGACACCACCACATCACTCAAGGACACCCCCACATCACTCGGAGACACCACCACATCACTCGGGGACACCACCACATCACTCAGGGACACCAGCACATCACTCAGAGAAACCAGCACATCACTCGGACACACCACCACATCACTCGGACACACCACCACATCACTCGGGAACACCTCCACATTACTCTGGGACACCACCACATCACTCTGGGACACCACCACATCACTCTGGAACACCACCACATCACTCAGGGACACCACCACATCACTCGGAAAAAGCACCACATCACTCTGGGACACCACCACATCACTCTGGGACACCACCACATCACTCTGGGACACCACCACATCACTCTGGGACACCACCACATCACTCTGGGACACCACCACATCACTCAGAGACACCACCACATCACTCAGGTACACCACCACATCACTCAGGTACACCACCACATCACTCAGGGACACCACCACATCATGCAGGAACACCACCACATCACTCAGGGACACCACCACATCACTCAGGAGCCCCACTCAGGGACACCACCACATCACTCGGGGATACCACCACATCACCCGGGGACACCACCACATCACACGGGGACACCACCCGGGGACACCACCACATCACTCTGGGACATCACCACATCACTCTGGTACACCACAACATCACTCTGGGACACCACCACATCACTCTGGGACACCACCACATCACTCTGGGACACCACCACATCACTCTGGGACACCACCACATCACTCTGGGACACCACCACATCACTCTGGGACACCACCACATCACTCAGGGACACCACCACATCACTCGGACACCACCACATCACTCGGGAAAACCACCACATCACTCTGGGACACCACCACATCACTCTGGGACATCACTCAGGAACATCACCACATCACTCAGGGACACCACCACATCACTCAGGGGCACCACTCAGGGACACCACCACATCACTCAGGGACACCACCATATCACTCAGGGGCACCACTCAGGGACACCACCACATCACTCAAGGACACACCCACATCACTCGGAGACACCACCACATCACTCGGAGACACCACCACATCACTCGGAGACACCACCACATCACTCGGAGACACCACCACATCACTCGGAGACACCACCACATCACTTGGGGACACCACCACATCACTTGGGGACACCACCACATCACTCAGGGGCACCACCACATCACTCAGGGACACCACCACATCACTCAGTGGCACCACTCAGGGACACCACCACATCACTCAAGGACACCACCACATCACTCGGAGACACCACCACATCACTCGGGGACACCACCACATCACTCAGGGACACCAGCACATCACTCAGACACTCCAGCACATCACTCGGACACACCACCACATCACTCGGGAACACCTCCACATCACTCTGGGACACCACCACATCACTCTGGGACACCACCACATCACTCTGGGACACCACCACATCACTATGGGACACCACCACATCACTCAGGGGCACCACCACATCACTCTGGGACACCACCACATCACTCATGGGCACCACTCAGGGACACCACCACATCACTCAGGGACACCACCACATCACTCAGGGGCACCACTCAGGGACACCACCACATCACTCAGGGACACCACCACATCACTCAGGGACACCACCACATCACTCAGGGGCACCACTCAGGGACACCACCACATCACTCAAGGACACCACCACATCACTCGGAGACACCACCACATCACTCGGAGACACCACCACATCACTCGGAGACACCATCACATCACTCTGGGACACCACCACATCACTCTGGGACACCACCACATCACTTTGGGAAACCACCACATCACTCTAATACTCCACCACATCACTCAGCCCAACCACATCATCACTCAGCACCACAACAGCACTGTCCTTGCTTGCTACCAACAAGCATTGCCATAGTCAATAGGACTCGCATTAGGAAAGTGTAAGCTATTGGCTTTGTGAATAACAATGCTATTAATTTATATGTTTTCAAAGCCAACACGTATTAAAAAAATGTGTCATTTACAATACCAATAGCTCACACTTTCCTAATGCCAGACCTATTGCATTGCAAATGCTTGTTTAACTTTCCATGCTTGTTTAATAACGCCGCTGAGCTAGTTGCCACCTCTTGCCCCCCTACATCATTGTGTCCCAGGAATGGATCTATTGATTTTATAATAAGCAGGCGAACACGACCCAAAGCTATTCACATAAGCAGGCAGATTAAATTATTTGCCCAGAATCACAAGTAGTTGAGCCGAGGCCGAGAGACTCTAACCTGGCTCCCCAGCTCCAAAGTCGACAGCTCTGGCAGTTGCTACATCCTCTCTCTGTTGCTACACCTCTCCCCATTCCTCTGCAATGACTATACACAATGAGAGGATGAACTATCACTACGAATAGTCACAAAAATGTTTTGTTAATGCCTTCCTAAATGGTAAAAAATCCGTGCCACAGCATAAAGTGCACTGTCCTATCTGTCGCTTTCTGCCGAGGCTTTTTAACTTTCTATGCTTGTTTAAGAACGCTGCTGACCTAGATGCCTTCTCCTGCCCCCCGTGTCAGAGCCATGGTGTCCCAGGAATGTGTGTATTTATTTTATATTATCGCAGAGGCGAACCCCTGAAGCGGCTCAGGAGCCGGCGCCATAACCCGGCGGCGAGCCCCCGGGAAGAAAAGGGGAGGGGGGACACAGATTTGCGCGACAAGGTAGGTTCCGGGCACGTAGTCCCCCTCTCGGACCCACCTCCTCCCCTGGCGGGGCAACGGCCAATCGGGAGGGCGCGCGGGGTTCAAACCCCCCAATCCCCAAAGTGGCGCGAACCCCAGAGTTGCAGTTGGGGGGTTTAAAAGCGCGGCTCCCCCAGGTAAACTCCTAGCATCCAGGAGCGGGGGAGCAGCGCGACGGAAGTACGAAGAGCTTGTCGACGATGTGGGCCTTGACGACATAGGAGCACCACACGGGAGCCTACCTTGGGGCAACTCAAGTCCAGGGACAACGCCACCGCGCTGCCCAGCTGCCTCGACTGGAGCCCACCCGGCGAACATAGGACCGGAATCGTGCCAACTCGCCCGGTGCCCACCCGGGGAACGTGCAGCCTGCAGCAAGTGCCCGACGGAACCGGAGCCCACCCGGCCAGAGCAGGTGTTGGGAGGAGAAACGCCTGACCCAGCCGGTGCCCACCTGGCGAGTGACCGTCCCGCAGTCAACGCCCAACGTAACCAGAGCACCCGGGGCAGCGCAGGACTGCCTGGAGAAAAGCCCGACGCGACCGGAGCCCACCCGGGTCAAAGCGGGACGGCCAGGCAAAAAGCCCGACTCGACCGGAGCCCTCCCGGCGAGTGGACGACTGCTGCGGCACAGGTAAGGGACCTGATGCGACCGGAGCCCACCCGGTCAGTGTAGGAATTGCAGCGGACCTTGCCTAGCCAAAAGAACACCCCCACAGCGGGCTTACCGGCTGGTGAACGCGGCCGGCTCCCTCCAAGTCCCTGCAGGCAGCGAGGGGGAGGCGGTCAACGATCGCTCACAAGGGCAAAAGGGATAGAAGAGCGCCCTCGGCAAAGGAGCACAAGAGAAATGAGGAAAGGCTCCAGGCGCCCCCTAGCGGCGGGAGGGCGCAGAGCAGCACCCGAGGCCAGGCCCAAAAAACAAGCACGGGCTGCTGTAAAGGAGCTGCTCGGGGCAGGATAAAGACAGGGCGTCGGAGCAAAGAGCAGGAGGCAGGTCAGGGCCAAGGAGCAACAGCCATGTTTGGTGCAGGGGCATTAGCAGCAGCACCCCGCCCCACCACAAGTTTATTTGGTGCATAATACCGCGGCAGCATCCCGCGCAGGACACATGGCAAGGAAAGGGGGCAAACAACAGGAGCAGGAGGACCTGCAGGACCTACTGAGGAGGATGCGAGCAGCCGCGGCAGTGCATGGGGAGGAATGGTTGCAGCAACAACTCAACCACGACCCAGGGGAGGGGACCAGCAGACAGCAACGTGGCGTGGGCGCACCACCGGCAGAAAAGGAGGAGGAAGATTCCAGCGAAATTCGCAGACGCAGCGAAAGTCACGAAAGTGCCTGGCAAACGGATCCAGCCACCTGCAGCCACCACGGCGGCGGAGGGACCGGTCCAGGGGCCCAAGGACGCAGCTACTGATGGTGAGCAAATTAGCGCAATAATTCAGGAATGTTGCAGGGCTATGGCGCCAATGTTACTGAAAGGATTGGGGGTGCAAGGCAGAGTGATACAGGGGGCGCAAGCAAACGCGGGGCAGGGGACGGGGCTGACGGGAGGAACCACAAACCCACAGTGGGGGGGGGGGCCACAGGGTTACCCTGGCACCTGGTCAACCCAGAGGCGGCACGACAGCACCACTTAGGGCCACCACCCGTGGAGGGGGAGACAGGGTCGCCCATGGTAGCCTGGGGTATCGTCTCGCCCGCAGTCTTACCCCCGGGAATAGGTCCATCACCCGAAACATACGTGCTGCCCTTGCCAGGTCCGGCATCCTTGACCACCAGAGCCACGGGGCTAGCTAGCCTCATACCCCTAGCCGGTAAAAGAAAGGATCTGGAGGAAGGATTTTATAGATATATTCTCTTTGCTGGAGATTCAGTTGAAGGGCTGGATTTAACAACATGCGATAAGAAGGAGGAAGATAGGAGGGAGAGAAGGAAGGAGCGCGAGGAGTGGACATTTGACAATTGGTTAGACGCATTCAGGATCATGGCATGCATTATAGTCGAAAAGTTCCTGCGCTGCGCGGCCGATCTATGGCTGTACGAAGCCAACATACACAACGCACAGCGACAGTTCCAGGGCGACGCATGGCTAGCATATGACAAGGGCTTCAGGCTAAAAATGCAGACACACCCTGAGATGGAATGGAACGAGGAAGACGTATCCGGGTTCATCCATAAGATGATGGTAGCGAAAGAGGTCGGGGCATGGGGGGGAAGGAGCGATCACTCCTTTCGGCCCCCCTTTCAGAAGGGAAGAGGGAGGCATTTTCAGCCATTTCAGAAGCATAAGCACACCAGCGCAGCTAGAGGGGTACACGCCAATGGGCCACCAGCTATATGCTGGAAATTTGAGGCTGGGGAATGTACATATGGGCCAACATGTAAATTCCAACACACATGTTCCACGTGCGGGGGAGGGAACCCTGCAGCGAGCTGTAGGCGCAAGGATGACCCCAAACGCGACAAAAGGGAGAAAAAGACGCAATGAGGCAAGCGGATGGGGCGGAGAGGGGCGGAGGTACATGACAGCCCCCGCTAGCGTGGTCCCCCATTAACACACAGAGATTCAGGACGATAGCCAATAGATACTACAACAAATCAGACGCAGAGACACTAGTGCACAGCTTTGAGAATGGCTTTCCCTTCCCCTTCAGCGGCCCCCTGCCCCCCGCCTGCGAGAAAAACCTGAAGTCAGCAATGCTACACCCAAAGGTGGTGGCTAAGAAGATAGAGAAGGAGAGACAACTGGGCAGGATTGAGGGCCCCCTCCCGGTCAAAAGGGGGAAGGAACTGATCATATCACCGCTGGGAGTGGTACCGAAAAAGGAGCAAGGGCAATTCCGGTTGATCCACCACCTCTCGTTCCCAGAAGGCAGGTCAGTGAACGATGGAATTGAAGCTGAGGTGTGCTCAGTAACATATTCCACTATTGACGATGCAATAGACCTGATAAAGACCACAGGCAGCGGTACTCTCATGGCAAAGGCAGATATCGAGTCAGCATTCCGCCTGCTCCCAGTCCACCCAGATAGTTTCCACTTCCTAGGTTTCCAGTGGGAGGGACAATACTATCACAACAAGGCAATGCCCATGGAATGCTCAGTGTCATGCGCATACGTTGAGCTGTTCAGCACATTCATAGAGTGGGCACTGCACGATAGGCACCCGGCAGGCGGGAATCTGCATTACCTAGACGACTTCCTGTTTACCGGCCCAGCTGCGTCCTCCGTGTGCGAGGATACACTGGGGGCATTCATTAAGCTATTGGACGAGCTGGGGATACCTCTGTCCAAAGACAAAACCGAGGGGCCAACCACGAAGATCGTGTTCCTAGGGATCGAGCTTGACTCAGTCGCAGGGACATCTAGGCTACCCCCCGAGAAAGTAGAAGACTTCAGACAGTACATAAGGAAACTATGCGGGTGAGACAAGGCCACATTGAGGGACATACAACAGCTCATAGGGAAACTGAATTTCGCAACAAGGGTCATACCAGCAGGCAAGGTGTTCGCAAGGCGTTTGACACAGCTGATACGGGGCCATAAGCACAGGCACCACCACGTGCGGCTCGGGGCCGAGGTGAAGAGGGACCTGCAGATGTGGGACACCTTCTTGGCGGACTTCAACGGGGTGCTGATTTGGAGGGAGGGCTGGCTGACCAGTAAACAAATCAAGCTATACACCGATGCATCAGGAAGCACGGGGTTTGGGGCAAATCTGAGGAAACAATGGTGCGCAGGCCAGTGGCCCAGCAGCTGGCACAGGCAAGGCATAACAGGCAACATAACATTTTTAGAGCTCTTCCCTATCATAGTGGCGTTAGTAATTTGGAAAGGGGATTTCCAGGACAAGAAACTGACCCTGTGGTCAGACAACAAGGGCGTAGTGCGGGCGATTAACAGAGGGTTGACCAGGTGCCCAGACACACTGAGACTAATGCGGCGTCTGCTTACATTACAGCTGAAGGGCAACATAGAGCTGCGAGCAAGGCACGTACCAGGGGTGGAGAACGACGTAGCAGACCCACTCTCAAGAAACAGGATGGGCAAATTCAGGGAGCTGGCACCCAAAGCAGAGAGGAACATGACCCCCTTCCCGAACCAGCTGTGGGAGCTGGCAGACCAGACCTGTCGGAATTGATTACACACGCTCTTGCCCCAGCGGCAGCCAAACGCTACAGTAAATATATAGAGACAGTTAGGAAAGTGGGTGCATCTAATCCCTAGCTAACAACGATGACACCAGCAGGGCAGCGGAACAGTTCATTGGCTGGGCCTACAGGGAAGGGAAATCTAGGTCGTGGGCACAGGCCCACCTAGCAGCCGTGACACACTACGCAAAACTAGAAACAGGGCACAACCCTAGTGCATCCTATTACATCAAGGCCGCAATGAAGGGGTGGAGAAGGAAGGAAGGAAAGGCGGTGGACAGAGACGCCCAATAGACTTTGAAAAGCTAGGAGCGCTACTAGAAGCACTGAATGGCGTAACAGACGGGTACGAGCGGCTGCTCTTCCGGGCCGCGTTCACCATGGCCTTCTTCGGGGCATTCCGCATCAGCGAGTTAATAGCTCCTGCCAGAGAAGGGCTGGCCGAGCACTGCATTCAGGCCAGCGATGTGACGCCCAGGGCGAAGGGAGTAGAGATGGTCCTAAGGCGGTCAAAAACGGACCAGGCAGGAAAAGGGGCCATAATCAGATTACATTGTATTCAGGATCAGAGACACTGCGCAGTGTGCTGCCTGCGGGCATTCATGGCAGTACGCTCAGCGGGGGAGGGGCCACTGTTCAAACACAGGGACGGCACGCAGCTCAGCAAATTCCAGTTCACAGCAGTAATGCGCCCAGCACTCAGCAGGGCGGGCCTGCCGCCAAGGGGCTTTGGGTCCCACTCCTTCCGGATAGGAGCGGCCATGACCGCAGCACAGCATGGGATGTCCGAGGCAGGAATACAAGCGGTAGGAAGATGGTGCTCGCATGCATACAAAACATACGTACGCCCTCAGGTGCTATGACCAAAGGGCGCGCGGGCTACCTGGGTAGTGACCGGCTGTGTTTTCATTGCTCCAACAGGCAACAGACCGCACCTAGTCTGGGTGGTGGGCCACTCATTTGTCAGACAAATGGAGGTGTGGAGGAAAACCGCGGGGCTTCACTAGGGGACAGACCAACACACACATGCATCCGATGGTTCGGTCGGTCAGGCATGCGTTGGGACCAATTGGCGGCAGCCCTCAAAGGCCTACGCAAAGACGCTGGCCGGCACCGGGACGTCTTGATCATACACCTGGGAGGGAACGACTTAGTCGGGATGGGGCGGAGAGCTCTGCTACTCGGCATACAAAAAGACCTAATCGAGACGTCCAGGGTTTTTGGGCGCACAGCAATATTATGGTCCGAGCTAATCAGTAGAAAGGAATGGCGAGGAGCAGAATCCTACAAAGGGGTTGAAAACTCAAGGAAAAAGTTGAACCTCACAGTGAGCAAGTTTTGCAGGGCAATCGGCCTGGGATCAGTCAGGCACGGGTTGATACACACGGGCCACCCAGAGTACTACGCCAACGATGGGGTGCACCTCTCGGAGCAGGGCATGAGAATCTTCTGGGCGAACCTGTAGGGCGCCATGGTACTGGCAGGGTGTCAGTAAAAAGCAGGACGTAGGAGGGGGAGCCGCAGGAAGACGGCAGCCTCCCTGACGGCGTGGCGAAGGGCTACACTGAGAACGGTTGGTACGGAAGCACACCGGAGGGCGGTGCGCCAGAATAGGTCCACTCACCTTCAGATGCCGCACGGCTGGGTGAGGTGGCCTAAGAAAAGCGACCTTGGGATGCCTCACGGCTGGGATTTGTTGCTACAGAAGGGAAGGGGTAGCAAGCTGAGACGGCGCTCGCAGCCCAGCCCCCGCCGGATGGCAGGGCACAACAAAGTCGGACAAGGTAGCGAGACGGCCTAACTCTGGGGACAAAGGCTACCCCCTTCCCCGCGCAAACAAGGCGCAAAGAAATTCCAACCTACCAAAGAACCGGCCCAAAGGGCCAAGAGATTATCACAAGGAAATGTAGAATGATATAACATGCAAAGTACAAAATATAACTGTTTCCTTGTAACCCTAATAAACTGCGACCAACAAATGACCACCACAAGACAAGAAGTGTAGTGGCTTTCTTGGCGGGAGGGGAAACAACCGAAGGGGTAAAGATGATGTATGCATGTAGAGTGGGGCAGAGTGCGAGGGTTATGCAGGCGAACTCGACCCAAAGCGCTTTACATGTGCACCAGCAGTTACCTTACACAGGTACACATTGGTAGGCTTGGGCAGATTGTGTTTTGGCCAGAATTACAGGTAATTTCTTTTTTGTATTCATTTATTTTCATTTTTCATCATAAAACAAACATACATCAACAAAGAACAAGTACTGATATTTCCTCCACAGACTGCTCCATATGCAAATATTGTACCATTTCGACTCTTCCCTCTCCCCCCTCACAACTCAACTTAGACATGTATTGGATAGGTCAGGTCCATTATCACTTGACTGTCTAGTAGTATGAGTGCCTTACATTGCCACTTCACGCCTACCCCCCATTTCTTTGATTCAAGTGCAAATAGGCTATCATTAGTCCCCATTTGTCTCTTGGTCTTGATGGCAGAGGAAGCTCCTCGGCATACAGTTCGAGTTGAGACTTACAGTGCTCAATATCCACTAACCATGCCTCTTTGGTGGGGCTGGTTTTGCTCCCTCAAAGAAGTGCAACTCTACGTTTTTCCAGCAGTAGGCTCACTAATAGTAGTCTCTTAGTTGTTGATTTAAACTCACTCAATAGGCCAAGCGGACAAATCAACGGCGTGCACATAACCCTCGCCCGACCACCTCAGTTAAAACACCAGTAACCTGTACCCAAAAGGGTCGCGCACTTGAACAGTTCCATGCCAAATGCATGAAGTCAGCCTCATCAATCCCACAGCGTATACATTTGGAATCATTTCTCGACCATATCTGCATGACTGCACAAGAGTATAATACAACTGATGAATGTATTTAAACTGAATTATCCCTAAATTGCAATTGGACGTTAGCATACTTAATTTTACACAACAAGTTTCCCAATCTTCCTCCCCTTCAGGCTGTTCCAGCCCAGCATTCCACTTCTCCATCGATTTCCCAATGCCCCGATTGTCGTCTTTTTGTGCGGCTGTGTATAACTTTGTGACAAGATGTTGCTTGGAGGCACTAGTTAACAGACACTGCATTGCCCTCAGAGTGGGTGATTCAATGGGAAATAACTGATTATGGGCTTGAACTGCCGCTCTGAGTCGGTAATAAACTAATGTGAGTAGGGGGGCTGCCTGTGCTCCCTCCGTCACCAAATCAGCCAAGTTTAAAAACGTTCCATTAATATATAGATCTCCCATATTATTCAGGTCCACCCCCGCAGTATCTGAAGTGACTTGTGTAACTGTTGTCAGGATGGTGTAGCTGAGGCATCTCAGGAGCATATCGCACCGGTTTACTCACCCGCCGGACTAGTGCCCGCCAAGCCATCAAAGTAGGGCGCAATGTGTTCATTTCAGATCTAGGTGTTGAGGTGCGGTCATGTGACATGATGGCTCTGAGCAGTATCGGGGACACATCCTTATGCTAGATGGATACATGTGGGATAAAATCATGAGATGTATTCCAGAAGTGTGCAAAATGGGCCTGATGAGGGTGGCAGCGCGCCGCCGTCGTATGCCTGCACATAAACCGCGTGCAGGTGTGGGACTAGAATTCAGAAAATTCTTTGTAGAATTATCCAGTGAAGAAGCCCAATCCCAGGGCCTTACCATTTGGCAATGCATTGATCGCCTCCCTCACTTCATCACTGTGACAGGTATTCTCTATGTCCAGGTGAGAGCCATGCCACATCCTCCAGATATTGGTTCAGTTCAATCGGAGATGCTGTGCTTTTAAATCCATACAGGTTTGCATTGAATGTTTTAAATGCTTGAAGTACCGTTTTGGTTGAATAGCTCCCTGTACCTCCCTCATCCACTATATGGATTATGGCTTCTGGACCTTTTTGCGACCTAAGCTTTTGTGCAAGGCTATGCCCAGGTCTCCCGCCCTCCCCGTATACCCAGGCCACATGCCGTTTTGACATAAAATGCGCTTCTTGATCTACCAGGGATTCATAGTCCGACAACTGCTGTCTAATGGACTCTAGGATAGCCTCCTTTTGGTGGCGTTCATATTCTCTTTGTAAAGTGTTTAGCTTATCTTCCGCCTTATTTAGTTGTGTTCTCATACTTCTCAGTACCCCTGTTTGTGTGCTTATACATTTCCCTCTGAGTGTAACTTTAAAAGCTTCCCACTGTGAGCTCCGACTAGTCACCGATCCTACGTTTAATGCGAAATACTCTATCGCATTGCACGCTTCTTCCTTAAAAGCTGCATCCAAGAGCGCTGCCCGGCGGAAATGCTAGACAAACGGCGCAGGAACTACACTTGGTACGTTCAGTCACAAGAGGACCAGCTCAATGTCAGACAGTGACTTAGGGAGGTTCCTCACTTCATCCAGCCATTGGCACACCTCAGTAGAGAGAAACCAATAGTCTAGTCTTGATGAGGTTCCATAGACTGTGCAAACATATGTACCTTACCTCCGTGTTGGGTGCCTCAAACGCCAGGCATCTTCCAGGCCGTATTCATCCTTCCCGTCCTGTAATACCTCGGCTGCCTGTTGGCCCTGCCACTTCGTGTCCGGTGAGCGATCCCTTACAGGATTTAAATACGTGTTCAGGTCCCCCCCCATCCCTCCCAATATTGTGTGTAGGTGAAATAGCATATAGTAGTCGCTGGACATCTGAAAAAAACTCCAGATCATTTATATTTGGTGCAAAGGTATTAACTATTGTAATATTGGTACCTGCTAACTGTCCCCGTGCAATTACAAGCCTACCTTGATGATCTACTTGGTGGGATGTGAGTGCAAAGGGAATCCCACGCTTGATCAGTAGCAGGACCCCCATGAATATGTGGAGTACGAGGAGGCCAAGCGATATGTCGCCCACCTGGTGCCTATAGTGTTGTCTGAACACCAACCAAGGTTCGTCTCCTGTGAGAGCCACATGAATATTGTGTCTGTGCAGGTATTGCAGCCCTAACCTAACTAGGTGGGGGTTATTAAGGCCTCTCACATTCCGCGTAATAAAGTTTACACTGCCATCAACCAGTGTCCTAGTGTCTCTTCATAGTGTACTGCCAGTATACTCGGTATGTATCAATCAATCAATCATAGCATTTGTAAAGCGCACTACATCCCCGTCTCACAGTGCTAGGGGGGAACACTGCTACTGCTCGAAGAGCTAGGCCTTGAGGAGTCTCCTGAAGGTTAGGAGGTCTTCGGTCTGCTGGGGAGGGTGTTCCACGTCTTGGCGGCGAGGTGGGAGAATGATCTGCCGCCGGCGGTCACTCTTTGGATGCAGGTGACCGTGGCGAGGGCGCAGTCTGCCGAGCGGAGCTGGCGGGACAGGGTGTAGAGGCTGAGTTGAGGTACGCTGGTCCGGTGTCATGCAGTGCCTTGTGTGTGTGGGTGAGGAGCTTGAAGGTTATCCTCTTGTTGATGGGGAGCCAGTGCAGGTCTCTCAGGTGGGGTGTGATGTGGCTGCCGCGCTGGATGTCGAGGATCAGGCGTGCGGAGGTGTTTTGGATGCGTTGGAGCCGTTTCAGGAGTTTTGCTGTGGCTCCTGCGTAGAATGCGTTGCCATAGTTCAGTCTACTGCTGACGAGGGCCTGGGTGACCGTCCTTTTAGTTGTGGTGGGGATGCACTTGAAGATCCTGCGAAGCATGCGGAGGGTGTTGAAGCAGGAGGAGGAGACGGTGTTGACCTGCTCCGTCATGGAGTGTGTGGAATCGAGGATGACCCCCAGGTTTCGTGCGTGGTCGGTGGGTGTAGGGGGTGCTTCTAGTGCCACCAGGAGTCATCCCAGGCTGAGGGGGTGGAACCGAGGATGTAGACCTCCGTCTTGTCCGAGTTCAGCTTCAAACGGCTGTTCCTCATCCAGTTGGCGAAAGCCTTCATTCCTTTGTGGAGGTTGGTTTTGGCGGTGTGGGGGTCCTTGGTGAGCGAGAGGATCAGCTGGGTGTCGTCAGTGTAGGAGAGGATGTTTAGGTCATGCCGTCGGGCAACATGGGCGAGCTGTGCCATGTACACGTTGAACAACGTTGGGCTGAGGGATGATCCTTGGGGTATGCCGCAGATGATCTCGGTGGCTTTGGAGCGGAAGGGGGGGAGGCGGACGCTCTGGGTTCTCCCGGAGAGGAAGGAGGTGATCCAGTCCAGGGCCTTCTCTTGGATTCCGGCTTTGTGGAGGCGTGCTTTTAGTGTGCGGTGGCAGACTGTGTCGAAAGCGGCTGACAGGTCCAGGAGGATGAGGGCCGCGGTTTCTCCGTTGTCGAGCAGGATCCTGATGTCATTGTGCCGATGATTAGGGCAGTTTCAGTGCTGTGGTTGCTACAGAATCCCGACTGGGACGGGTCCAGGATGTTCTCTTTGAGGAAGCTGGTCAGTTGTTTGTTAACGGCCTTTTCAATGACCTTCACCATGAATGGGAGTAGGGAGATTGATCGGAAGTTCGTTAGGTCCTTGTGGTCTGCCTTGGGTTTCTTGAGTAAGGCGTTGATCTCTGTGTGCTTTCAGCTCTCCGGGAAGGTCGCTGTCTCGAAGGAGATGTTGATGGTTTTCCGGAGGTGGGGTGCAATGGTGCTGCTGGCTTTATTGAAGATGTGGTGTGGGCAGGGGTCTTCCCGGGATCCGGAGTGGACGGTGTTCATGATCTTGATGGTGTCGTCATCGTTGATGTTGATCCAGGCATGCAGGCGGTTGGTGCGGGTGGTGGTCATGGGAGCAGGAGTGCCGGCGGTTGCTGGGGTGATGACGGGGTCGAATCTGTCATGGATGTCTGTGATCTTGCGATAGAAGAAGGTGGCCAGTGAGTCGCACAGGTCTTGTGACAGTGGGATGTTGTTGGTGTTGGAAGGAACTGGGGTTGGACAGTTCCTTCACAATGCTGAAGAGCTCTTTGCTGTTGTGTGCGTTGTCTATGCAGTCTCTGAAGATGGTCCTTTTGGTGGATCTGAGGAGTTGGTGGTGGGGGCGGGTGGCGTTCTTGTGGGCTGTGTAGCTTTCCGGTGTTCTTTCGCGGGTCCAGTTTTTTTCCAGTTTTCAGTAGGTCCGCTTGGAGGCCTGGAGGCCTTCGGTGAACCAGATGGCTCCTTTGCTGGTCTGGGTGTTAAGGGGTTTCTTGAGTGGGGCGAGGGTGTTGGCGCACTCGTCGATCCATTGTCTGAGGTTGCAGGCTGCGGCGTCGGTGTCGGTCGGGTCTGCGGGTGGGCTCTGGGCGAGGGCGGTGGTTAGCTGGTCCTCGGTGATCTTGCCCCAGCTGTAGCGAGGCATCAGCTGGGTGGGGTGGTCGGTTTACAGAAGGTGAAGTGGATGCAGCGGTTGTCGGTCCAGTGGAGTTCGGTGGTGCGGTCGAAGGAGACGTTGGTGCTTGCTGAGAAAATGGGGTCAAGCGTGTGGCCGGTGGAGTGAGTGGGTGTTGTGATGAGTTGTCTGAGTCTGAGGTTGTTGATCAGGGTGGAGGTGTTGGAGTTCTCAATATGGAAGTTCAGGTCCCTGAGGAGGATGTAGTCCGTGGAGGCGAGGGCGTGTGTGCTAATGAAGTCGGCGACGGAGTTGCTGAACTGCGGTCGGGGTCCGGGGGGTCTGTGAGTGAGGGTGCCTCTGAGGGTGGTGTTGGGGTCGGTGTTGATCTGAAAGTGCAGGTGTTCAGCGGTGCTGAGGGTGTCATCGGCGTTTGTCGAGATTTTGAGGGTGTTTCTGTGGACGATGGCAATTCCTCCACCTACTCCGTTGGTGTGGTCCTTGCGGGTGATCTTGTAGCCCTCTGGGATGGCTATGGCGATGTCGTGTACCGAGGAGGGGGTCAGCCAGGTCTCTGTCAGGAAGGCAACGTCTGGGGCATTGGTGTTGAGTAGGTCCCAGAGTTCGACGGCGTGTTTGCGGGCGGAGCAGATGTTGAGCAGGATGCATCTGAGGAAGTTGGGTTCTTCGGTGGGTGGGTTGGCGGGCCAGATGCTGGTGAAGCTGCAGCTCCGGCAGGAGAAGGGTCCTTGGGTGCGCTTCGGGGTGGCCAGGCAGCAGGTGCATGACTGTCCGGTGTTAAGTGCGTGGAGGGTTACCGAGTCATAGCGGTGGCAGGCGTTGTGGTGAGTGCGGGGGCCAGGGGTCCTGGCGCTGGGCGCGGTCCAGCCGAAAAACGGCACAGACGGGCTTGCTTTCGGCGCACCAGCGGCTCGCCCGCAGCGCGGCCTTCATATGAGGGGGAGTGGGAGGGAGGAGCAGCTGGGAGGCGGGTGAGGGGGCGGGGCCACAGGAGACGCAGCAGCGGGAAAAGTGCATGGATGGGGCGAGCGGCGGAAACAGAAGGCAAAGTGGGGCACAAAAAGTACAAAAAACAACAAGGCTAATCGCCCAGGTTTTGGGCGAGCGGGGGATACAGAAGGCAAAGTGGGGCACAGAGGGCACAAAGTACAAAAAAACAACAATGCTTATCACGCAGGCACAAACCAGTTTGAGTGGCAGCCGCGGCTCAGGGGACACAGGAGGGCTGTGTGGTGGCGCGGTGGGTGACCTGCCTGTTGACAGGGTCAAAGGTCGCTCTCTTCACCACTGCACAGCCTCCATATGAGGGGGAGTGGGAGGGAGGAGCAGCTGGGAGGCGGGAGCAGGGTGATGAATGGGAGCTCGGGGGGCGGGGCCGCAGGGGACGCAGCGGCGGGAAAAGAGCGTGGATGGGGGCGAGCGGGGGATACAGAAGGCAAAGTGGGGCACAAAAAGTACAAAAAACAACTGTGCTAATCACGCAGGTTGGGGGCTAGCGGGCGATACAGGAGGTAAAGTGGGGCACAGAGGGGCACAAAGTACCAAAAAACAACAATGCTAATCATGCCGGCACAAACCAGTTCGAGAAGCAGCAGTGGCTCAGCACACACAGGAGGGCTGTGTGGTGGCGCGGGGAGCGACCTGCCTGGTGACAGGGTCAAAGTTTGCTGGGGTGCGTAGGCCAAACTATTGTGCAGGCCTGTGTAGGTATACCTCAACTAAACAGGTACATTTCCCCCATCCCTCCCACATCAGCAGCCCCAACTAGCCAACGATATCCCCAACAATTAAAGAACATACACCAATATGACATTGACATGTCTAGAAATAAATTATATAAAGACGAAACGAGTACAGCACACTGTGCCAAACTTATCTGGGGTGCTCCCTTGCGGGAGGTCGCCAGCAGCTCGATCTCCCTCCAGGTAGGCGGAGGTGTCCGGGTTCACAGGCATAATAACAACCCTTCCCCACCCGCTGACACGTAGAATGGACTATAAAGTTATATAGCATTTCCCACAACCATGGAGAGTGGTCCCATATTTGTATTAGTATTGACTCAGCGCTACTGTGGCTACCATTTCGCCCATTGTTCAAATCCTATATTTAGGCATCTTCATCTTCAACATCCGAATTGCTTCAAGCTTGTACGGTACACTGTACCATTTCTGTCTTTAGCCACCTTGGGTGTTGCAAAAATGTGCTGCTTGCCGTGGTGTTCCACCTGGAGTCGCGCCAGATACAGCATGGCATATGAATATTTACCTTTTGTAGCTGTCGTTTGACGGGCAGAAACTTCCTTCGCGCAGCCTGTACTGTGGCCGTAAAGTCTGGATAGGAAGAAACCTGATTTCCTTGGTATTGTACTGCTCCTTTTTCTCTGGCAAGCCTGAGAACTGTATCTCTGTCCCGATAATTTAAGAGCTTTGCTATAATAGGGTGATGCACCCTATCCACTACCAATAGCGCAGACAAGTTTTCAGCACCAAACACCGCCTTCAGCATCTCTTCAATGTAGATCACCATTCTCCCAGCGTTGGTGGACTCCGGCACACCAGTAATGCTTAGATTATTACGGCAGGAGCGTGCTTCAAGGTCTTCATTCTTAGCTTGTATGTATGCCAGGACGTGCTCTATATTCAAACTCTTTGAGCTCACCGTCTGCAGTTTGTCCTCCACTTTGGACATTTTCTGTTCAGCCTCCGCAATACACAGACTGCTGATCCATTTCGCCGTCATGTTGTCTATCCGTAGATTCAAGGAGTCAATTGTCCTGTCAATGGATTGCAAACTATTTTGCATAGCTAGCAGTGTTGTTTCGAGAGTGCTACTCTCCGGGGTTCCCATGTGCTGCCCCTCTGACGTGCCTGCTCCAGACAACTGTTTTGTGGAACCTCGTGCTTCAAACGTGAGCCTGGCTTGTCCTTTGTCTGCTTTACCCATGATGGAAATCGCCCAGTGCACCACCGCTGCACACAATGCTATGTAACATTTTAGCTGCTATTGCTCTCCTTCTCTCAGGTGCTGGACTGTTGGTATGCAATTTCTACAGACCCTCCCCATCAATGTTCAGGAAAGCAGTTCCGGTATCTCGCAGCCCACCGCCGTGAGAGCGCGCAGCCTGGATGTCGCTGGTATATTCTAGTATTCGTATGCCCCACAGCTGTGACAATCAGCAGCTCCTTGAAGTGTCCCCCTTTGCTGGAGGGCAGCTTCTTGCCCTACATATACCAAGTAGCGTTAAACAGTCCAGGACCCAGGTCTTCAGCTTCGCTCACGGTGTCGAGGTTCTGTCAGCACTTACACTGCCCTTCAATATAATCCAAAAAGCTGTATGCCTCTATCGTACCTCTGCTGCTGGCTCCTCTATGTAACTGCAAGACACATGTGTCTTGGTAGGCCGCAGCTCTCTGCCAGAGCCGATCCGCCAGTCAATGGCCCTGTGCTCCGACCCACGCTGTGGTCTCAATTTTAGCTGGATCGGCCTCCCTAATCGCCAGGCCGCCTTCACGCGTCGGGGGATGGTGGCACACTCGACCACAAGCATGCCCCCCCACCGTGAAGAGCTGCAGCATCTCCACTCACAAGTAATAGGCCGCAAACCGCTCCATCAGCACGCTGGTAGGTACGAGCCACGCCACCACCCAACACCGTACCTGAGGCCTTCGCAGCGTCAACCCACAGCAGACGCGGTGAATGGTGGGGGGCTTTTTTACAGATCGCCATGGTCACCAGCAGTTACAGCTCAATCAGACGGATGTGTGATTACATCCAGGGAGGCTTGGGTGGATTTTCATACGGATTTTGGGAACCCAGCTAGAAGAGTTGCACTAGTGTGCGCCATCTTGCTGTGGGCTCTCCTGCACCCCCCAGAATCACAGGTAGTTAAGCTCTCTGATGGAGAGACTTGAACCTGGCTCCCCCGCTCCAAGGTTAGCAGCTCTGGTTGTTGTGCTGCATCCTCACCCAATGTCAGTGATAGCCATACACAATGAGGAGATGAGTGGGCACTACTAACAGTTATAAAAATGTTTTGTTAATGCCTCCTTAAATGGTAATAATCAGTGCCACAGCATAAAGTGCAACAGAAAGGAAAAAAGTAGACCTTTTTATTCAGATTGCGCTATTTAATAGAACATCAGAATGAAAGCGAGCATACTCACCGGGGCAAGAAAATCTTGACAAATATTTACTGCTGACACAACTAATAAAACAGACGTTCCACGACCCAACTTTTTTAATTGATTAGAATCTTATACAGGTGCAATTATCTGCGTTTAACTGAAGACGTCTGCACAGACAAAAAGAGGAATGCAAAACATTCCCAAGCGCATCGACTAACTTCAGAGCAGCATTCCTCCTCCCCAGCAGTCAAAAGAGCCTGCTAACTGCGGGCTCCAGCAGAGTTAATTGAAGGCGATAACATCTGCGGGCTGCACTTAATCACACACAAGCGCCCTTCTTCATGTGAGGTTTTTATGTCTCGCCTAGGCAGCGAGCATGCGCTGCTCTAGGAGGGCCTTTAGCCATAAGTCTTCCCTTTTCAAGCTTTGCACTCGTGCTTGTGGCGGCATCGACCTTGCGGGAGCAAGCAGCGGCGCGTCACAAGCCGAGTGCAGTGCTTGAAAAGTGAAGACTGCGCCCTGACTTGTTTTCTGTAGGCAGCGCGGCAGCTTGCGCCTCATTGGCTGTAGTACGTTGCTATAGTACCAGTAGCAGTGGTTCTCACTCCCCTCCGCTCCCGCCTGGCAGGCATGGACAGTAAGGATGCAGCAGGACAACCCTGTATGTGAGGGTTAGTGATTTTGCTGTAGTTCGCTTTTGTTATGTCTGTGGACGGCCGCTCCGATTCAGGCTACTCCAGGCCGATACCGCACTGCTGATGGCCTCAATGTTGCATACTATTCGTTGCGGTGCTCGCAGCAGTAGTCCGCTTGCTCCTCTGCCCCATAAGGACCCGCATTAATATCACTGAAGCAGCCGGCCAGTTCAGTGAAGTGTAGCGCTCTGCGCTACACTGCCCGTATGCTTAGGCTGCGGGCGGTCACGTATCACATATCTCCCCCCGCTGACAGGCCGGGTTGCTCGCGTGCGAGCAGCGGCAACACCTTCCCGCGTCTCTTCAGGCGGAGGGGGTATTTAGGTCCTTCACTTATTTCCGCCAACAGAGCACCATGCAGAGGCCCTGCCAAGCCCTCAGCAGTGCCTACAGCTCCATGATATCGTCCGCGCGAGAGTGACTCGGGGGAGCCGCCATGTTGCGCATTTCTCATTTCTACCGAAAACTGTTCACAGAGCTCTCGGATGGCGATGTATCACCCAGCAAGTTGTTCCTCTCTTGTAGAGAAGTTCATATATGATTTTTATTCCCCTGGATGGCAGTGGGTATACACAGATTGACAGATTGACGGCGCAATCAATTTGTGCATTTATATTCCAATGTGCACTGCTTACTAAAGGAAGCACATTTGATATATGTTCTGGGCAGGGAGACACGTTTGATGTACCTCTGCGATCCAGTTACATTGTTTCTCCTGATGCCAAAGAAAGCTTGGAATTCCATGACAGCTTATTAACCATTGTAATACTTAACTTCGCTGTAGCATGGCTTACAAACATTGGCAAAGCCAATAGAACTACCTAAACATATAAGGTCCCAAAGGCGAGACCTATTGGCATGCCAATGCTTGTTATATAGGGAGATAATCTCTCTTTAAACAGGTAAGAGGGGAATGAGGCAGACCCTTGGCAACTGCACTTTTAACCTGTGTTTACAGTAACTTCTTGGAGCTGTAAAGAAGGTGAGGATTTGATCTAGCGCGCCTGGTCTGAAGCATGCTCTCTACTCCCCAATGTTTCCTCACTTGCAGCCCCCGTGATGCTTATGTCTGTGTTAACCATTCAGCTGTCCTGCTCTTTACCACACTGTCTCTCTAATAATGATCGGCAGTACCAAAGACTAGTATTCTAGCCTCGTGCCTGTCCCTGTTGTGGGGTAGTACCACACATAAGTGACATCTTTTGGGTGAGAACACCCAGTGTGCTAGAGCCATGCAGTATCTTTAAATGCGCACTTCCTGATCTGAGTCTTTCTACTTCCTGTTTTCACTTTCCTACTTTTTTGTAGACGGGGCTTCAGCTACGGAAGCTTAACCTTCCAGACAGGATGTGGCCTTAGAGCCAGAGCTGCCGACCTTGGAGCTGGGGAACAAGGTCCGAGCCTCTACGTCAGCTCAGCATCCTGTGATTCTGGGTGAATTACTGAATCTCTCTGTGCCCACCAAAAATAAATGTGTCCTTGTGTAACGTAACTGATGCGCATGTAAAGCGCTCCCTTACCTTCAAGTCGAGTTTGCGCTATATAAATTTGCAAATATTTTTTTTGAAAACCTGTCTATTAATTTCTTAAGTAGTGCTTTTGCCCTTCATTATAAGTCTACCAGTTCTTGAATTGCCTCGGCTCTTAAACAAGCAGTGGCTATTTAGCAATGTGGTCATCACTTTCGAACTTTTATAGTATTGCCAGGTTTCCGTTTGTAAGTCTGACAAATTATTTGTTTTTTCCCATCGCTCTCTTAGTTTCACTCTCCTCTTCACTGTCCCTGTGTGTTATTTTGTGTAAAAAACATCTTTAGTTGCAGAAATAAAACCTTGCATTTGTGTGGAATGGCCAATATTTTGTTTTTGCAGCGGCTAATACACTTTGTTTCCTGTCACATCTTGTCTTGCTTCCCTCTCATCGTCCTCCTTTTTTTTCCTTTCCTGCTCTTTCTCCTATTTTCTATTCGTCCCTTCATAATTCTTCCTTTCTATATGTGTCCACTTTTCAGTGTATTGCAGTCTCTCTCTGGTTTTTCCTCCTCTTTACTTACCTCCTTCCTTTTTCTTTTTTTGTCTTCTTTCCCATTTTCAAATGCTTTTTTTCTTCTTGTTTTTATTTACCCATACTTCTCTTTGACTCGTTTTCTTTTCTGAAGCACTCCTTCACCTCTCCCCTTCTCTCATCCCATCCTCCCTCACATTCTCATCCTCTTACAACTTTTCTCATACTCTCATGTCTTACATCCAAATCACACCAAAGAATTCAACAGAAGGCCACATAAAAAAACTCCACAAATACCATTCCGTATAATTACACTCTATGGCACACACTCCCACTCCACATAATTACTATCCACATATGTCCACTGCACACCTTGCCACATAATTCCACCACACAATTCCATAGCTAACAATTCCAATTCAACCCACATAATTCCACTCCAAACCATATCCATTCACTCTACTCCAAACCAAAACACATACTTAAAAGATATTGTCATTTACAATGCCGGTAGCTCCAACTCTCACAAATGCAAGACCTATTGCATTGCTAATGATTGTTGGACTAATGCTGCTGGTTTTTCAACTCTGATAGCGCACTGTGACCTGCTAACCAGACCTCATTACCTGTGCCTTAAACTGTTATGTTTGATTAGCTTATACCCCATTGGCATAGCCTACTTGCTTGTAAGTCCGTAGTATATGGTCATCGGGTACTAAGGGCCTGTAAGTTGGAGAGTCACTCCAGGGACTGCAGCACTCATTATGCCACCATGGGAGTAAGTAAGAAAATGGCTCCTGACATGCCACGGCAGACTAGAAGGGCAGTTTTTGAACTGATAACTCTATTTAATTTAAATTCATAGAAAAGCCACGTACTTCCTTTTAATGCACATAAGTTACCGCTAAGGCCTAGCCAGCCCCACGGTAGGGTGCTATACATTATCGATGTGTTATACATATTCAAACAGTAAAAACATGTAATTGTTGTTTTTACTGTGGAAAAGACTAGTAGCTCACTGGTGCGTGCTACTGCAGCACTACTAACATCTGACTGGGACAACTAAAGTTGATATTGTAAGGTATCAAACAACTTGTTACGTTGAGTCCACCTTGATGCCCAGGTCGAAATTAATGTAACTTGTTGTAGTGTGCAACTTTTACAAAGTTGCCACTTTGTTGCCATGAATCCCGTGTTTCCCTCTTCCATGGCAGCACACAGGGTTTATTTTTGAGACAGTGTTTTGCGCTCCTGGGGAGACATGCAAACAACTTCCAGCAAAGAAGTGCAGCAGGGATTCTGCTCATACACAGAACTGTGCATAGAGACTTGGAACCTCAGTGAATTAGGGTGTACCAAAACTCACCTTAGTAGCCAAAATCCCCTACCAGACTATCAATCAGTGTCTCATTGGTTCTTCCATACCCCCAATGATTAGACAACCCAGAACATGGAACTTGAATACCTCAGGCAATGTGGAACACATGAACATTCTTTCGTTATACTCTCATACCAGCCAAAACAGGGAGTAAATGAAGACATGTGCAAGTTTGAAATATTTATTTCTAATGCTGTGTTCTCAGGCGCAGTATCTTAGCTAATACAAGCAGACATATTATAAGCAACAAGATTATCAGCATAGTTACTATTCCATAAAATACAAAGGGAGAAAGCATGTGAAAATGCTAAATGAAAAAAGGCTAGATTACACCTAGAAATCACCCTCCCTTGCTAGTAGGTTATTTTATATCTACAGAAGGTCTCTTGGGTTTACAAGGGTGGCCCCATACCTCTGTTCCTAGTAGAAATGGATCACATCATTTTCTACACCAGCTCTCTGCATGCAAATGTTCTCCAAGTGTGTGAGCATGCCTGCGCAGTGCATTATTAAACGCGCCAAAATCAGTGGCGGCCACAGCTGCATATATGTTATGTCTAGAACGTGCGCTGATCAGACCGAACAACAACCACTGTGTTGAAATAACCTTAAAGGCCTCGGCACTCACTGTTCAGACAAAGCTTACCAAGCAAGGCTGCTAGTATAGAAAAACATATTATTCTCGTGTGAAGCAAAACAGTCCGCTAGACTCTAAACATTTATAATAATGTGTGCCGTGTGCAAAGGCAGCAGAAAGGAAAAATGGCGTTTAAACTTCTAATAAGCTCATGCGAACTTGACACAGTGTAAAGGCAAGGCTCATCCCCATGATAGAAGACAATTGCAACCTGCATGGGAAAGATGTTTTACTTCTCTCTGCAGGAAGCCACGCAGTTGTTGGCCCAAAAGGCAAGCTTCAAAGGTGAAACTGCACTTGAAGAGCAAATGGGGAAGACTTAGGAGAAGGGCTGCCAATTGTTGAGGTAGACAGGCTGGCAAACGAGTTGCTAAACCAGTTTTCAAGGGCTATGCCGCTACCTTGGTAGCCACACCTCTGCTTGTACTCGGAAGTTTTGGAGGCGGAGAGATGTGTTCTGCCATCTTGGAAGCGGGCAGAATGGATAACCAGATGTCACACTTCCCAGGAAGTAGTCATCCGGTGGGAGGGAACTTAGTAGCCTATTGGCCACCAAGCACATCCTACCCTGAGGGCATTTTTTCTGAGCATAAATAGGGCACCCAGAAATCAGATCACGTTGGACTGGAGAAGAGGACTGAAGAAAGACTGCCCTGCTGCACCAAGGATCCGGTAAAAAGAGGCGGAACCAGCATGGACTGCGCCTGGTGGCTAGAAAAGGAGATGGGACTGTGCCTGCTGTGTCCTGCTCGTGGAGAAGTCTTCTCTGAAACCCAGCTGAAACAAAATACTCCAAGGGTCAATTGGCTGATCTACTGTTAGCAGCACAGGCCCACAATAGCTGTCGAAGCCTGCAGGGGTGACTTGGTAGCCCAAATCTTCAAGCCACTGTTTCTCATCACCGTGCAGCACCAGAGACCATTATTAGCTGCTCAAAGTTGCAAAGTCTGCAGAAACCCGGTTAGTCACTGGAGTAAAGCCTGGCTGCCCAGAGGGCATTTTCACCCAGGAAAACATTTGGCTTTAACCATGATAATGGGCAACTGGATTTCAGTGGTGACTCAAGGAGTGAATGTGGATTACATAACTAAGGAAAATTCATAATAATAGTGTTTGAATTTAGTCCTTTTCCTTTAGCTCCTTTTTTAATTGGAATGTTTTTATTTACTATTGTCACGTCCTGTGTTTGTTTCCCAATTTTTAATTAACATGATGTATGTCAATAAATTGTATTAATGTTTTGATCCTATTACAGTGTTTTCACGTTTTTGAATTTTCATTTTTCATTGCTTCTTTGTCATGTTTATGTATTAGTGAGGTTATTGTTTGTAAGTACTGTGGTATTAATGTTCATCTGCCCAAAGGGAATTGACTTTTTTGACTTGTGACCAGATTCCTGACAGGGCTGAGAGGACTTCGAGGGACGTCGACCCTTGTGGCCAGGACCACCTCACCAAGTCCGTGGAATGAGGAGTTGCCGCAGGAAAATCTTGGCCTACCATATCGCATAGCATCATACAGCATCCTATATCCCTTGCATCAGGACCACTTCCATAGGAACCTACAGCAAAGAGATAAAAGTGTCTGCAGCTTAGTGAAGATTGCTTCTTCCTTTCTGTGGGGTCCTGACTATTCCAAGCAATTTATTGTCCAGACAGATGCCCTTGAAATAGTAATAGGAGCAGCATTGTCTCAACTTAATTAAGAGTGCTAGAATCAACCAGTAGCTTTTATTAGCAGATGTTTGACCCCCCCACTCCCTTCATCTCCCAGAGAGAAACATTGGTCACCTATTGAGAGGAAGGCCTTTGTTGTGGTCTGGCCCTTGAAGAAGTGATGCTGCGGGTGGACCTGCCGGTGGAAATAAAGTAGGGGCCCCTCCCAAACCTATGGAGCCAGGAAAATGCTCTAAAGGAGTTGGGCCACTGAAATATGAAGTGCATGGCCTCATAAAACTCTTTGAGTTGGGTGGAGGTTGCTATAGCTCTGGTAAACGCAGAGTGTAACCAGACTCAGGCTCCACGGTTGAATGAGACCTAAAACAACATTGTTCCAGCACCTTGTCCAATAAATTGGACACGTGCAGAGGAGTGACTTGGACTGGGATGATGAGCATTGAGATCTGCTCTGCAAGTGATACTGGGACCTTCCACATAACCGGGATCCGAGTGTTGCAGTGTCAGGCTGCAAGGAGCTTCAGGGAACGTTCTTGCAGTGCCTTCAGGTTCATGGATGACAGTCCTCGCAGGTACTTGAAGTAATGAATAGACTAGAAGTTCAGATAAGGAAGTCCTGGAGAACCAAGCAAGTAAAATGGTCATCCCAACTGGCCTCTAAATTCTACCAATAATGCTTAGCGAAAGTGTGTAGAGAATCCCATGTTGCCACTCTGTGGATGTCAGCCACAGGGACTCCATGGGGTAAGGCTGAGGTGGAAGACTTGGCTCTGGTAAAATGTGCCCTCATTCCTTCTGGAGATTCTTTTGGTACCAAAGCATAGCACGTCTTAATAGATAGGATGATCCACCCTGATGAGGTATTCTTCTGGACAGTTTTGTCATTCCTGCTGCCTGCGAACACCACTGTGGTAGTCATCAGTGTGGAACTCTCTGGTGCAGTCGAAAAAAACTGTCCGCTGTCTTTGAGTTCAGCCTGTGTAGCTCCTCCTCCTCCTTGGTGAGAAGGGTAGAAAGAAGATTGATCCAGAAGCCATGTGGTTGCAAACTTTGGGAAGAAAGCAGTTCTGGTTCAAACAGACAAATTGTCAAGGAAAAAAGTGCTTCAAGGAGAACAAGCGCTCTCTGTAGAACAAGTTACTTACATTCAGTAACGCCGTATCTGGCAGAGACTCTAACCGCAGATTCCTTACTTTAGAATTATCTCCAGGCATCCGACTAGATCTGGACATTTTTCGCTAGCAGTCTCCTAGCATGCCGTTAGGTGGCGTTGTTTGGCTCCGCATGGCGTCATATGCTCCAGAAGTGATGTGCGCGGTATCTATAGAGACACCACCACAGCGCGCTGACGAACAAGTTACTTACCTTCGGTAACGCTTTTTCTGGTAGATACAGTATCTGCCTGTGGATTCCTCACCTTGTGAATATCCCCCTGCGTCAGCAGCATTCAGAAATTCTTTTGTAGCTTCGCGCCGACGTGGACCGACGTCATAGAGGCACGGCATCGCGCGCAACCCCGCTGACGTCACCGACACCATATTTGGCCCACGCCGGCGTGATGACATCAGTTCCGCCCTTTTTTCCGTGCCTTCGAGGCACACGAATGGACCGATGACAGCAGAAATATACACAATATACACAGTACACAAATGTCAAGATAACACACACATGGTGTGGAACCAAAGAAGGAAATTAAATATGTAATAAACATAGTAAACATTTCCTTTGACAATAAATATGAATATATATATACATTTAATATACAACAATACAAGTATAGTAGAGTGGACAATGGGGAGGCGGGTGGGTCAGTGAGGAATCCACAGGCAGATACTGTATCTACCAGAAAAAGCATTACCGAAGGTAAGTAACTTGTTCTTCTGATAGATACATCTGCCAATGGATTCCTCACCTTGTGAATAGAGTCCCACAGCAGTCCCCACTCCCGGAGGAGGGTGTCCACTCTCCTATACCAGAAAATCCTGGAGGACAGCACGCGCAAAGTGGCCCTCCCTCCTCACTTAGGCATCTAAGCAGTAATGCTTCGCGAAAGTATGGAGGGAGGTCCAAGTCGCCGCTTTACAAATGTCCTCAACCGGAACACCCCTAGCAAAGCAGATGTTGATGACTTTGCTCTAGTTGAGTGAGCTCTTATACCCTCTGGAGAGTCCTTACCCACCAGGGCGTAGCAAATCTTAATGCAGAGGATGATCCACCTCGAGAGCGTGCGCTTGTGCACCGCCTTCCCCTTCTTGCAGCCAGTAAAGCCTACGAACAGCTGGTCATCCAACCTGAACTCTCGTGTCCTGTCCAGGTAAAAGATCACCGCCCTCTTAGGGTCCAAGCGGTGAAGTCTCTCCTCCTTGGAAGGGTGAGGGGGAGGATAAAAGGTAGGGAGGGTAACGGACTGCCCCAGATGGAAAGGTGTAACCACCTTAGGCAGAAAAGCAGCCCTGGTCCTTAGAACCATTCTTTCATCATGAATGGATAAAAACGGGGACTTAGAACTAAGAGCTTGAAGCTCACTTACCCTCCTTGCCGAGGTAATTGCCACCAGAAAAATAGTCTTGAAAGACAAAAGTCTCAAGGGACATGTGTCTAAAGGCTCAAAAGGTGAACCCATTAAAAACGTAAGAACAAGGTTGAAGTCCCATTGAGGTACAATCAAAGGTGTAGGAGGAAATTTATTGGTAAGGCCCTTAATGAACCGTAAAACAATGGGCGATTTAAACTAAGAGGGCTGGTCTGGCAAACAAAGGAAAGCCGACAAGGCCGACAAATAACCTTTGATAGTTGCCACCGCAAAACCCTGCTGGGCCAAAGAAAGTGCGAATTGAAGTATATTGGACAAACGAGCCCTTAAAGGGTCAACAGACTTCTCCCCGCACCAAGCAACAAACTTAGACCATCTATAAGAATAACTGGACTTGGTGGAGTCACGCCACCCAACAAGATGACATCCACCACATCGTGCGGAAGAGAAAAGGAAATCAGGTTGCCCCGTTCAATCTCCAGGCATGAAGGTGTAAGGTCTGGAGGTGGGGGTGTAGAACCTGCCCCTCCATCTGGGAGAGGAGATCTGCCCTGTGAGGGAGACGGAGGGGAGGGCAGGAGGAGAGGTGGAGAAGATGTGTATACCACACCCTTCTTGGCCAATCCGGGGCTCAATTTGACTTGGGCCCGGTCTTGGCGAATCTTCCTCAGAACCCGAGGAATCAAGGGTATGGGAGGAAACGCGCAAAGGAGTTGCGAGTCCCAACTCAACTGAAACGCGTCCGCCAAGGCTCCCTGCATCGGAAACTGGAGGCTGCAGAATGACGGGCAGTGAGCATTCTCGAGAGTGGCGAACAGATACACCTGAGGAGTCCCCCAAGTCTGAAAGACCTGATGAACTACCTCTGGATGGAGCCTCCACTCGTGGTCGGCGGAGAACTGCCGACTGCGACTGTCTGCACGAACGTTCAGAACTCCGGCCAGATGATTTGCCATCAGACAAATCTGATGGTCCTGAACCCAGGACCAGAGACGCAGAGACACTGCAACCCCACTCCTCCCTGCTTGTTGACATACCACATTGCGGTTGTGTTGTCCGTCAGGACTTGAACTGACTGACCGTGAAGGGAAGGGAGGAAGGCCTTGAGTGCCAGACGTATCGCCCCCAACTCTAGAAGGTTGATGTGAAGCAACCTTTCCTCTGGAGACCAAAGACCTTTTATCTCCAGATCCCCCAGATGAGCACCCCACCCTAGAGTGGATGCATCCGTTATCACTGTGGCCACAGATAGAGGTAGATAAAAAGGCTTTCCTTGTGACAGATTGCCTTCCACGCTCCACCAAGACAGATCCGCTGCAGTTTCTCTCAAGATCCTCACTGACTCCCTGAGATCTCTGCCGTGCTGATACCACTGCCTGCGGAGGCACCACTCGAGTGCCCTCATGTGCCAGCGTGCATGGTTGACCAACAGAATGCAAGAAGCCATCAGACCGAGCAAGCGAAGGACCTTCAGGACTGGAACGACCGCTCCATTGAAAAACAAAGGAATCATTTCCTGTATGTCGCAAATCCTTTGAGGAGGAGGGAATTCATGACACAGAGTAGGGTCCCGTACCGCACCTATGAACAGGTTGTGCTGGGAGGGCACCAGGTGAGATTTGGGTACATTTATCGAAAAGCCCAACCTGTGCAACAACTGAGTTGTCTCCTGCAGATGATGCAGCACTATCTCTGGAGATTCTGCTTTGAACAGCCAATCGTCCAGATACAGGAATACAGGTATCCCCGACCTTCTGAGATGCGCAGCCACCACTGCCATCACCTTGGTGAAGACTCGAGGTGCAGTAGTAAGACCAAACGGAATGACCGCAAACTGGTAGTGTTGCGAACCAACGGTGAAACAGAGATACTTTCTGTGCGACTTCAGGGTTGGGATATGAAAATATGCATCCTGCAAGTCGATCAACACCATCCAGTCTTCTTCCAGCAGCGCTTGAAGAACTTGTGCAAGGGTGAGCATCTTGAACTTTTCCTGCTTCAGGTAAAGGTTCAAGATCCTGGGATCTAGGATTGGAAGAAGTCTGCCATCCTTCTTGGGGATCAGAAAATAAATACCTGGAGTAGCATCCCTGACCCCTCTCCTGCTCTGGAACCACCTCTATCGCACCCTTTCTGAACAGAGCCAGGACTTCTTCCTGCAGGAGCAGCAGATGGTCCTCCGAACAATAACCCTGGCAAGGAGGGTAATTTGGGGGAAATTCCCGAAAGGGAAGATCATACCCATTCTCCACGAGATTGAGAACCCAAAGATCTGATGTAATCAATTCCCAATCTCGTAGAAAATGGGTAAGCCGGCCCCCAACTGGGCCCACATGATCCGGAATGGCGGATATAGGGCTGCTTTGCTGCGGTGGCAGGGGGCTGGGAAGGGGAAGAGGAGGAGGAGGAGGCTTGACGACCTCTAGGACGAGCTCATTGTCTTCCTCTGTATGACTTATACAGCGTATTTTGCTGTTGTGGCTGCTGCTGCGATGTTTTATAGGAACGAAAGGAAGACCTGCCAAATCCTCTGAAGCGCCTTCCAGTAGTACCCCTGGTTTGAAGTCCCAAGGATTTTGCTGTGGCCCTGCTATCTTTGAAATGTTCCAAGGCAGCGTCAGCCTTCTTGCCAAACAATCCTGAACCATCAAATGGCAAGTCAATCAAAGCAGACTGAACATCCACAGAAAACTCCGATGTTTTTAGCCACGCAGCTCTTCTAGCGGCCACCGAAGAGCCCATGACTCTCGCCACCGAATCAGCCGCCTCCAGCCCACTCTGAATCACTTGTCTCGCAGCAGCCTGAGTGTCCAAAATTACTTCCTGAAAATCCTTTCTATCCACCTCAGGAATTTTTGGCACTAACTGCTTCACGGAATCCATCAAGGCATGGATGTACCGTCCCATTAGACAAGTTGCGTTGGTAGATTTTAATGCCATACTGGCTGAAAAGAAGACCTTCTTGGCCGCCTGATCTTGCTTTCTGGACTCCTTTTCCCCAGGAACATGCAGAAAAGCTCCCACAGACTTGTTTGAGCAGGCAGCCTGCACAACCAAACTCTCAGGCAGAGGGTGTGTTGATAAAAAGTCCGGGTCACCAGGTGCAACCCTATACCTCCTCGCCACAGACCTTGAAACTGCAGGAGCTGTCAAAGGCTTCTTCCAGACCTCTTAAACGGGTTCAGCCAAAGCATCATTAAATGGCAGCATTGGCTCAATAACAGAAGAAGGTGAGTGAAGGACCTCTGTAAGAATATTAGATTTATACTCAGCAGTGGGCAGAGTAATGTTCAACGAGCTTGCTGCCTTTTTAATAACAACGTGATATGGCATCACGTCCTTGGAAGGCACATCTGACACAGAAGCCAAATCCCCTCAGGAGACAGTTCAAGTCCATTGGCCTCTCTCAGGTCATCAAAAGGATCATCAGAATCCTGTAACCCCCCTTCCTCTACATCTGCAAGCCGATACCTTTCTTCCTCCAGAAGTCTCTGGGCTTCACGCCTTGACCTTTCCTTCGTAAATGAAGCCGACTGATCCAGAACCGACTCCGTCGGGGCCGGAGCCGGCGCCGAACCCGAAGTCGGGCGAGGTAGTTTCACCCGAAGTCGAACAGAATCCTGCCTCGGAGTCGTGGGCACCTGCTGCGATGGAATCGGCATCGATGGATTCGGCGTCAACAGCTTCGGCGTCGAAGGCTTCGCCTGCGTCGGAAAATGCCACTGCGGTGCTAGAGCCGGCATGAAAGGCATGAAGGGCGCAGGAGCATAAGCCTGGGGAACGCCCAAGTTAAATGCCTTAGGGCCCGTGGGACCAACAGGTGCACCAGAGGGGTACATTGCCCTGGAGTAAACTCCAAACATGGTATCCATGAACTGGGATGGATCCTGACCTGGAGCCGGAAAGCCTGGTTAAGGGCCCCCTGGTTGTTCTAGAGGAGGTGGAGTCGTCGCAACGTCGATCTCCTCCTCGGCCTGTGGCACCGGGGTCGATGAACCCACAGGCTCTAGAACCTCATCATCACCAACCTCCTCCACCTCACCTTCATCCTCCCGACCAGAAGGATTAGACGGATCCGGAGAAGGGTTCGCTTGCTGCTTCAGTGATCCTGGCGAATTCGGACGCGAAGCCTCACCATCAGTGTCCTGAGCTTCCGACGCCGAAACCTCCACTTCCTCACGAAGTAGCCTCACTTGCGACTTCATCCTCGAACTCGAGTCCTTTCCTGAGTGATGACGTGACTCATGACCCCTCTTCTTATGCTTCTTCCTAGAAGACTTTGAAGCATGAGCAGATGACGACTCCGATCGGGACCTCGATCGAGACCTCGACCTCGAACACCGAGACTTTGAAGTCTTCTTATCCTTATTTTTTAGCTTTGCAACGAGGAGCTTCGTCTCCCTCTCCCGAAGGGCCTTCGGAGTCATCTTCTTGCACAATGGGCAATCCTCGACGTCATGGTCGGAGCTTAGACACCTGACGCAGCACTCATGCGGGTCAGTTATGGACATAGTCTTGCCACATTCCCCGCAAATCCTTAAAACAAGTCTTCTTCGAAGACATCTCGACAGAAGACGAAGATACAGTGAAAATAATCACAGATTAACAAAGTTACTATAAAGCTACTGTACCATCCTAGAAAACCGTTAGCGTCGACGACGCGGAAAAAAGGGAACTGATGTCATCACGCCGGCGTGGTCCTAATATGGTGTCGGTGACGTCAGCGGAGTCGCGCGCAATGCCGTGCCTCTGTGACGTCGGTCTACGTCGGCGCAAAGCTACAAAAGAATTTCCGAATGCTGCTGACACAGGGGGATATTCACAAGGTGAGGAATCCACAGGCAGATGTATCTATCAGAAATAAGTTTCTTTTTGTGACTGACCACTGGTGTGGAAAACTAGGGCCATGAAAGGAGAAAACCTTGCCGCCCAAATTCTGCCCGCAGAGCCGGAAGATGCTGATAGTCTCTACCAAATAAGGCGTTACTGAAGGTTATGTAACTTTTTCATCTGCTAGATTCCTTACCGTAGAATAGATACCCAATCAATACCTCCCCGGAGGTGGGTCTACAAAACCGTTTCAGATTAAATAGTCCTGCAGGTCCAAACAAGCGAAGTGTCCATGCAACGGACCTGACTGTCCTGGCAGAAGTGGTTGGGGATGTGCGCAGAGGAGATCATGCTGCTGTCTTTTAGTTTCCAGGGCTAGAACTCTGCATGCTAATGCAGTGGTTGAAGCCTTAGCTCTGGTGAATGAGCATGCAAGGCCATAGGGGTTTGCTTCTTGGCTAGTCCATATTCCTATTCAATTCCTTCCCTAAATCCTACAAAGGGGAGGTTGTTGCGTCTCGCCCTGTTTTCTGCGTCGTCCACCTTCCATTGCAGCTGCTTGTGCGAGTCCTTCAGTTCCTTAACGTCCATCTGTAAGAAGTGTATGACGTCCTCCGCCTCGCTCAACCTTGTCTCTGCTGTGGTGACTCTTTCCATAAGGTTTCGGAAGTCTTGGCGTAGTAAATTGACCTCTACCCCCACTTCCCCTATCTTCGCCTCCAGGGCTGCTCGAGAGGCTTGAATGTCCTCCCTGGACGCCTGTATCGCCCCCATAAGGAGTGCCGTGTCTGAGCCCGCTCCAGCTCCCTCCAGACCGTTCATTTGTGGCGCCACTGCAAATTTGTCTATAGGACCTTGTCTCGAGGTCCTAGTGTCCACGTCTTTCTTCCCCATGCTGGACAGGTCCCTCAGCCGGGGGGGAGGGAGGGTAATACCTGTGTTCCGTTTCGCGTTCCTGCATCCACCTCTGCCCTCCACAGCGTCGCCTCTCCACTAGCCTTGTCCGGTGTTATTGGGTCGCGTGTTGTTAAGTGTACGAATCAACTGTGGGCCCAGGGTCTTCTTCCCCTCTGCTGTCGCCCTAGGATTTGTTTGGCTCCCTTTAGCCTCTTGTCGGTGCTGAGCGGTATATCAGGGCCAGAGTTAGTGTGTACCGATGTAGGGTGGAAGGGCAGGGTGGGGGAGTTGTCTTCCGTCCCAGACTGAGTGGTATCAGGCGTCCTCAGCGCCCAGCTTCGATGTGGGCCTGCCCCGGTCTTCCCTAGGTCCCGTCAGTCCCGGGGCTGCTCTCGGTGCGGGGTTTGTCCCTTGCGTTGTATCGTCACCGGATCCACCGGTCGGTGTGAGGCATGGGGTGGGGGGGACCTCCCCTCCACTCGGCGTGTCCCTCTATCGTCTTCCAAGATGCCCGGGGAGTTTCTAGAGCCAGGTACCCACTTTTCGCTGTCTTCTTCCTCCCGTGTGCCTTCCTCCTCCTTCACCGCCTCCCCTCGCAGTCCGCGGGAGGCCGGGGGGGGAGGGTAACGAGTACGCTGAGGTGGCTTCCCAACCTCTATCTGCCCCTCGATGTGCCGCCGAATCCCCGGAGACTGGGGGGGAGCATATCTTATTCCCCTTCACGGGGAGAAGTTTCTCTGTGTCGCCGCACACTCCCATCCGGGTGCTGCCACGGAGGGTGTGGGCCGCCTCCCCTCGGAGCCCTCACGTTGCGTGCTCCTTCCTCGATGTCTGGGCCAGACGCCCCGGGGCTCACTTACTGCTTGGCGGCCTCCGATCGTTACGGTGCGCTGCTCTCTTGCTCCCCGGATAGTCCCGGCCTCCGGCTCAGCTCCCGATTCGACTAGGGCGCCGCCATCTTGATTTCAATTCCGGCTCCGGGCGCTGAACTCTTTTGGTGCTTTCCTCCACTCGCCGCCCTCCGAGAGGTGTCTCAATCTCCCGTGGCTTGCTGCGACCTATCCTCCACCACTTTTCAGGGCTGTTTTGGCTGCTGGATGGGGTAAAGGACGACGGATTTAGTCAGCTCCCCGGAGCTGCAACGATGTGCGACTCACTCGGCCATGTTGCTGGCCACGCCTCATCCACTCGGGACTCTTGTGTGCTGTTGAGGTAGATCTACAACACTCTTTTTGGGTCTAGTTGGTGGGGTTGCTCCTCTTCCTTAGAAGGAAGTGGTGGAGCATAAAAGGTAGGGTGATGGACAGGCCTACTAAGAAGGGAGTGACAACCTTCGGCAAGACGGAAGTTCTAGTGCGAAGAACTGGCTTGTCTAGCAGATATTCAGGTACGGAGGCTTAGATGACAAAGCTTATAGCTCACTGACCTCCTGGGCAAATGTTAGGAGGGCTATCTTGATGGTAAGGAGCCTGAGAGGACAGTAGTGCATAGGCTCAAAAGGAGTGCACTAAGGCATGATGATGGATGAAGGTGAAAACATGTTGCAGACCATTCAAAAACCCATTTATAACGGTATTTGAACAGGGATTGCTGATCTGGCAACTGCAGGAAGGCTGAGATGGCAGAAAGATAGCCTATAAGGTGCCCAAAGCAGAACCCTGCTGGGCAGGAGAAAGAAAAAATAGAAAGACCTGAGAGTGGGGAGCAGAATGAAGGAAAAGCTGTCATACCATTCCACAAACTTGCCCCAATGGCATGCGTATACAGTCTTGGTAGATGGGCACTTTGCTGCAAAGATAGCATTGCAGACTTCGGGCAGAAGGTCAAAAAGCTGTTAACTGTCACTGCTCAATCTCCACCCATGAAGGCAGAGCGTTGACAGTTTTGGATGGAGACCCTCCCCTGCTGCTATGACAAAAGGTCCTCCCAAAGAGGCAGCCTGAGCGGAGGACCGACAGTCATGCTCAACAGCTCAGGATACCAACCTCGCCAAGCCAAGTCTGGAGCCACAAGTATGACTTGGGCCCAGTTATTCCTAATCTTCTTGAAAACTCTGGGCAGGAGTGTTATGGGGGGATAGGCTTATAGGAGGTCTGAGCTCCACTTGAGACAAAAAGCATCTACGAAAGCGAGAGCCGCTTTGGAAACCCCAGTGCACTAATCTGCTGATATTGCGCATTGGCTTTGTCAAACAGATCTAACCAAGTCTCTCTCCACTGTTGAAAGATATCTTACACCACCACTGGATGGAGACACTAGGCATTTTTTGCTGAGTCAGTCTGCCCTGCTGTTCAGAGAACCCGCCAGGTGTTGAACCACCAGGGATATGCATTGATGTTCCAGGCTTGTCCTGAAGTGCCGGGCCTCTTGACATAGGGTCCACGACTCCACACCTGCCCTGTTTGTTACAGTACCACCTGGCCGTGGTGTTGTCCGTGAACACCTGCACTAGCTTTCTCTTGATTTGAAGGTAGAAAGTCTTTTAATGCCAGCTGGATCGCTTGGTTCTCCAGTAGGTTGAAAATGTAGTCTGGATTCCACAGGAGACCGGAGGCCTCTGAACTCCACCTCTCCCAGATGACGGCACCAAAACAGGAGTGACGCATCTATTACTACTGTCAGATGTTTGCAGAAGGGAGAGGGATCTGCCTTTGACCCAAATGCGGTTCGTTAACCACCACTGCAGATCTTTTACAGTGCCCTCCAAGATCTGGACCATGTTGTAGAGATTCTGCTGGATTTGTCAGATTTTACATTAAATTGGATATAGAAGAAATGTGAGTGATAAACAGGCAATCTTTCTGGATAGATTCAATATACGGCGGGGGCTACAGCGGAGCTGCTACCACGCCATCGGGCAGCCGTGAGGGAAACGGTGGTGCGGCTCGAGGGATTCTGGTAGACAGGAAGCGCTGAGAGACTTCCTAGCTCGAACCCGGGCTGCTTCACGCCATCGGGCAGCCGTGAGGGCAACGGCACTACATTCCCCAGAAGCCTCGGGAGTGGCGGCGCACCGTGACGGGTGCTGAGCGACAGGAGGCGGTACAAAGCTCCCCACGCCCTCTCACCCCGCGAGTAGCGCCCGCGGGAGCGCCCGGGGCTAAGCCCGGGCAAAGGGCGGGCCCTCAGAGGCCTGAGGAGTCTGGACTGGGCCAGAAACGCTGCTCGGACTGGGTAGGCCCCTTTTGTTTGTCGATTCCTAGTAGCAACTGAGACATTTTAAACATTGTGCCTACAATTTGTGTGGTTCTGCATTTGCACTGTTTATCTTTTTATAGTGTGTGTTTTCTACAAGCTCAATGTCTAAGGCTAAAGTAGGCAACATGCCACTGGGACAGAGTGCCATTGATAACTATATGGTAAAAAAGGTCGCCCAGATAAATAGCGATCGGCGTGCCTCATTAGGGAAAGGAGATACCACAGTATGTACACAGGATGATCCCCTGATTGTTGCACAAGACACAGAGGCTACTAACGGGGCCAGTTTGTCCAACTCGGAAATGCCCTCTCTGAGGGCACCCGACCCGCTACCAGCCAGCCCACCAACATGTATGCTGACATTAACACCCAACTCTGTAAATGTTGTGGCAATGGTACATTCAGGAGAGAGGGAGCAACCCGATATAAATAGTGAAGCGAGCGAGGGGGGAACCACCAAGAAGAGGCCATTAAGGCAGTGTAGAAAGACGGCATTACGTAAAGGGGGACAACCAACTAGCAATTTAGCGGTAGCAAACCCTAGCCATACTACTGATAACATCTGGGCAGCAGCTAACAATCCCTTTGTGTTCACGGGAGCTGATTCAGGCCCCCCCAAGCAGAATGCCAGTGTTAACATTACTAATGAGCAGTTTAGTGCCTTAATCTCAATTATGGAGACCAGCCTGGGGATGAAGATAGAGGAGGCTCTCAAACTACTAGTGGAAAAAATCGATTCCCTTGTAAAAGAAGTAGACAGGCTTGGGGGGCTTGTCTCCGCGCAGCAAAAGGCCGCTGGAGATACTAGCACTATACTAAAAGAAATAAGGTCCACCCAAGCTGAACAGAGGAAAAATGTGCCAGCAGCAGTCAATTCGGCAGGAGCACAGAGTACACTAAGGAATAGACCCCAGCGGCCACCACCTGTCAGTCTCCCCCAATCTAAAGCAGGAAACCCGCAGCCACGTGTAGGCTCACTTCCAACTACAGGTAACAAGATAGACCCTAGACCTGACAGAAGAAATGGCTATCTAAATCTTCCTCCGGATTGTGCGCCTTTTGTGGTGGTCTTAACAAATGTCCCTGCAGTTGGCACCCATCCGGCATCTCCATATGGCGAGTCATATGACTCACTAAAAAACAAGACAGTCTCATGGCTAAATAAGAACTGCGGTTTCCCCGTCGGGTATTCAGATCAGATAACGCTAGTTAGAAGGGTAAACTGGGTAGGGCCTTCTAACAAAGTGGGCAATGGGGATTGCATTGTGGCTAATTTTAGACACCCCCAACATGTGGCAACAGTACTCCTGAGAGCTGCATCCCTGGTATACAATGAGGGTAGTATCTGTGTTCGTCCACTGGGCTACTTTTATGCTCACCTTTGTTCGGCACCCCCACAACTGAGCAGGCCAACACCTCGGTTTGATACTCTGACCCCGAACATTGGGAATAATGGGATGCAATTTACATATAATGTAGTTAATTCTGGCGGGCTAGGTTTTCCAACTAACCCAGGGAACAGACTTGATCTCGGTGGGCAATGCCAGATGACCTATAACGTCAACACACATAACAGATATGAACTCCTGTCCGGTCTTGATATGTGTGACTGACATAAAGTACCTGTGGGTAAGGATGGATTAAATGTAGCTGATCTAACATGCAATATTGACTCTACCAACCCACAGGAGCCCAATAAATGTGTGAATATTGTGTCTTGGAACGTTGCGGGTCTAGCAACCAAAATGGCAGATGAAAAATGGGTTTCTTTTATTAAACAATTTAAGGTTATCTGCCTCCAAGAGACTTGGGATGTGGAGTGTGAAATGTTCTTAGAAGGTTATAAAGCGTTCTCTGTGCCAGCAACTCCATCTAATAGAGGAAGACCAAAGGGAGGATTGGTGATCTTTGTCTCTGTTTTGATAACTTCGAGTATCCTCACCATCAATGTACAACGTTCATGTGCCCAGGGTATTGTTTTGTCTGCCAAAAGCAATAGGGTTGGACTGGTCAATTTTTACAATGCTACTAATACCACCCTAGCATTTAATGAACTAATTGTACTAGATGAATATATTAATGCCTCCATGAAGAAACACAGCCTCAATCTAATGGTCATGGGAGATTTCAATGTGCACCTCTGTGGCGATCCCCTTAGGAAGTGTATACGGGATTTAAACTGCGATAGAGCAGATGGGCTACATTTTGCACATACAGTAGAGGGTGAATTTTGCAATTCCATGATGAATGACTTAGTTTTAACAATGGGCATGGAAATTAGAGATCCCGGTAAAAGCTTTGACACTCCGACTTTTAAAGGGCATGGTAGAGGCACCTTTATTGACCACATGCTATTCTCTGAAGCTCTGTTGCCTTTCTTAGAATCCTTTGATATTAATAATAGTGAGTTCAGTGATCACAACCCCCTTGTGGTTTGTCTCAGGGGTTTTGGCCTCTCAGATGTCATGCCCTCACGCCTTGCAAGCAATCTGTCAACGACTGACGGGAGGCGGCGCTTAAAGTGGTCAACTATTACCCCAGACCTTCTGTATAAAAATATAGAGGAATCCTGTGCAGATGAAATTGTTAATTGTACAGGGACAGATCCGGTGGGGGTGCTTAATGCCTTTCAAGCTTTGGCGGGGAAAGTGTCAGGGTTACTCACGAAACCATCTAAGGGAAACTTAGAGAAATGCGGGCCAAGGTGGTTTAACCAAGAGTGTTCAAAAGCTGCCCGTAACCTGAAGGCAGCACTGGCAGATGTACCGCGGAACCAGGAGAAAATCCGACTCTGCCGCAAAGTATATAAGTCCTCTCTTAAAACACATAAGGAGACTTTGCGTGTGGAGGCCTGGAATGAGCTTTTGGACCCCGAGACCCTAAATAGTAGCACGAAATTCTGGCAGTTAGTAAAAAAAACATTCCTGTCAGAACAACCGGGGGATGGGCTGGAGTGCTGTATAATGAAAGAGGATTGGTTTCGTCACTTTGAATCACTGTATTTCTCAGCCGACCCTGGCATGGTGTGAGCTATCCTAGGGAATCTAAAGGAGTACTCAGGTTTGAGTACGGCGAAGTGTTTGAAGCCATAGAAGGTTTAACATCAAACAAAGCCCCCGGCCCAGATGGCATCCCCCCTGATTTATTTAAGTCCAGACCACACTTCTGGGTTCCTATCTTGCTGGCGGTTTTCAATGCTGCCACAGTGGTAGGATGCCCAGTGACCTGGGGGGTGTCAACCATTGTCCCGGTTTTCAAAAAGGGGGATAGGGGTAGCCCACTGTGCTACCGTCCAATCTCCCTAATTGATTCAAAGGTTAAAGTTATCGGGAGGGTTTTGTTGAGGAGAATCACTAGTTGGGCAACCGCAAATAATGTCATGTCCATATCTCAATATGGATTCTGTGAGGGCAGATCCACGATAACTCAGTGTCTTAATTTATTCCTCATACTCAGCAAATACACGGTGGCCCAGAAGGGTACGATCCACCTCGCCTTCATGGACCTGTCGTCAGCCTTCGACTGTGTTAACAGGGGGAGGCTGTGGCAGCACATGAGGGCGAGGGGAGTCGACATTGGGATTGTCGACTTCCTGGTGGATATGCACCATCAAACTAGTGCCAATGTAAGATATTCATCTAATGGGGACACCACTGATAAGTTTATGATAAATAAAGGAGTACGTCAGGGATGTATTCTTGCCCCTTTTCTTTTTAATTTTTATATTAACGATTTGGATGCAGCTCTACAATCTATACAGGCTGACTGCCCCAGAGTAGGCAGAAGGGGCATCCCCGTGCTGTTATACGCGGATGACGCGGTTTTAATCTCGCGCACGGAGAAGGGGCTCCGGGCACTTTTAACTGCTTTTAACGTTTTCATGTCTGATAGGGACCTAATGGTCAATAATACCAAGTCCTATATAATGCAGGTTGGCCAACTCCCAAGAAAGAACTTTGTATTCAAGCTTGATGATAGTCCCATTCCGGTCACAGAGACTTTTTCCTATCTGGGTGTGCTATTTGACTCGAAGTTAAGTTGGGCCCCTCATCTGGTGAAGAAGAAGAATGATATGTTGAGGGTTAATGGAACCATCCTTAATCTTGCGAAAAAGATAGGAAAGAAACCAATAACTGCAATGATTAAGTTATATAATGCCAAGTCTGTAGCCACGGCGGTATACGGCAGTGAACTGTGGGGCTATGTGTCCAATACTCAATTACAGGTTATCGAAAACACCTTCTTTAAACGGTTATTATGTGTCCCTGCGAGTACCCCGAACTTTGTTGTGCATGAGGAGCTAGGGACACCGTTTTTATGCGATAACCTAGCACTGAAGCCACTGATCTGCTGGGTTTCGCTGTGGCTTAACAAGGAGATACCACTCACTCACCAGATTGTACGGGATGTAACATCTCAGGATAGCTGTATGCGCATCCCCTGGCTAAAATACTTGAAATCTTGCTTTGAAATGCTGGGGTTCCCCAAACTGTTCTCCCATCCGAGTGGCATTGTGAAGGGGGACATAACAGCGGTCAAAAGAGCCTATCTCAAGTTTAAATTGGCGGACAGAGAAAGTGTGGAAGTGCTGAAACCAAGTGTCAGAAAGTTTATCATGCTAAAGTCGTGTGGTGGAATGGAGCCCTACCTGGCTTGCGCCTTTAGCTCACATGAAAAGTTCTTGCTGACTAGGTTCAGATTTAACACTTTTCAGCAGCTCTTAATAAGACCCAAATCAGACATTTTTAGCAAACATGTAGCTCCCTGTGGCTGCGACAGGAAGTCTCCTCAGGACATGCTACATTTTATATTTTTATGCAGGTTTTATGATTATCCCAGACGCTACTTTCTTGTTGATTTGCTGAGAACATTGGATTTTAAACAAATTAGACCTGCCCTTATTTATTTGCAGCTCCTGCACCAGGATTGTGTACTCCATATTTTGTCGTTTTTAAAACTTGCACTGAGAATAAGAACTTGCTTAGACCTATGATCTTTTTTTAAGCAATACTGCACTATGTCAGGACCAGAAGGACACTTTTTGCTAACTAACAATCATGATGATTTTTAATGATATTTGTGTATAATGTTTTTTTAATATTGTATTGATGCGCAAGTTGAAAATGTAATCAATGTATGTACTTTTTATGGTTTGAAATATTAACCGAAATAAAGTCTCATTTGATTTGATTTGATTTGATTCAATATACTTATGCAACTGGAAGCATGATGAGAGAACTAGAAGCACAAGTTACTTACCTTCGGTAATGATATATCTGTAAGAAACATTAGTTAGTGTTAGATTCCTTACCTTAGAATATCCCCAGGCATCAGGCTGGATCCCGAAAGTTTTCATCAGCCGTACTCCTGCGCGTCGATAGGCGTCGTCTGCGGTTCCGCGTCCGTTGTCGGCGTCGTGATCGCCGGGATATCGTCGTCGGTGTACTTGGACGCCGACCTCATGAGCTGACGTCAGTTCTGTACATAGCTTTCCGTGCCAGAAACGCAGAGCCATGATAGAAACCGACACTGGTGCCATGAAACTAGGGCCCTGAAAGGGACGTCCTTAACCTTAGATATCGGTTTGCAGAACGGGAAGGATGGGTGGGGCGGTAAGGAATCTAACACTAACTAATGTTTCTTACAGATATATTGTTACCGAAGGTAAGTAACTTGTGCATCTGAAAGAAACAGGCTAGTGTTAGATTCCTTACCTTAGAATAGATACCCCAGCAATACCAACCCCGGTGGTGGGTCTGCGAAACAAGATCACACCAGAAAGTCCTGGAGAACGGAACGGCCGAAAAAGCCATCTCTCCTGACTTGACTGTCCAGGCAGTAGGGCTTAGCAAATGTGTGCAGCGAGGCCCACATAGCTGCCTGACAGATGTCCTGCAAGGGGACTCCCCGACCCAGGGCAGTAGTAGCCATCGTGGCCCGAGTGGAATGGGCGCGCAGCCCAACAGGAGGTTCCTTTTTCGCCAAAGAGTAGCAAACCTTGATACACAAGACGACCCACCGAGAGATGGTCCGCTTGTGCAACGCCCATCCCTTCTTAGCACCCACGTAACCAACAAAGAGCTCCTCATCCACCTGGAACTGGTGTGTGCGATCTAGATAGGAGAGCACACGTTTTGGGTCCAGACGGTGGAGCCTCTCTTCCTCTTTTGAGGGATGCGGAGGCGGAAGGAAGGTGGGCAAGGTGATGGACTGCCCGATATGAAAGAGGGGCAGAGAGTGGATCCACAGCCTTTGCAGTGCACCATGCCACAAATTTGTTCCACCTGCAGGGGTATACAGATTTCGTGGAGGCACGCCTGGTTGCCAGAATCACATCACAGACTTCCGCTCAATCTCCACGCTTGGAGGTGGAGACTCAACAGGTTCGGGTGGAGGATCGTCCCCTGCTGCAGCGACAGAAGGTCCTCCTGAAGAGGCAGACAAATCGGGTAATCGACTGACATGCTGAGTAGCTCGGGATACCAGTATCTTCGTGCCCAGTCCGGAGCCACAAGGATGACTTGGGCCCGGTCTCGCCGGATCTTCTCCAGCACTCTGGGCAGAAGTGGTATAGGCGGAAAGGCGTACAACAGACCGCAACTCTACTCGTGACGAAAAGCGTCTCCGAGCGAGTGCCGCCTTGGAAATTCCAACGCTCAGAATTGCGTGTTCTCTTAGGTGGCGAATAGATCTAACCAAGGGTCTCCCCACTGCTGAAAGAGGCCTTGCACCACGTCCGAGTTCAGATGCCATTCGTGATCCATCATGCACCAGCGGCTGAGTTTGTCCGCCCTGGCATTCAGGGAACCTGCCAGGTGTTGACCCACTAGGGTGCCGCCCTGGTGTTTCAGCCATGTCAAGAGGCACAGAGCCTCCTGACAAAGGGTCCACGACCCCACCCGCCCTGTTTGTTGCAGTACCACATGGCGGTGGTGTTGTCCGTGAACACCTGCACTACACTTCCCCGAACAGAGGGAAGGAATCCCTTCAGCGCAAGTCGGATCGCCCTCAGCTCCAAAAGGTTGATATGGAGCCGGGACTCTGCCGGAGACCAGAGACCCCTGATCTCCGCCTCTCTTATGTGGGCACCCCATACCAGGAGGGACACGTCAGTCACTACTACGTGCTCCGGTTGGGATAGGGAGAGGGATTTGCCGCTGACCCTATTGCGGTTTGTGAGCCACCACTCTAACTGACTCGCAGTGCCCGCCGAGATCAGGGCGTGGTCGGACAGTTTGCCCAGATGCTGTGCCCACGGAAACCTCAGGTCCCACTGCAGAGCCCGCATCGGTCACTTGGCTTGATGCATCAGTAGGATGCAGGAGGCCATCAGCCCCAGGAGCCACAGCGTCAACCTGACTGAGACCTGGGATAAAGGCTGAAAGATCGGAATCAGAGCCTGAATAACCCAAACCAGCCGCTCGGGAGGATAAACCTGAAACTGCGCCGAGTCCAGAAACATTCCGATGAAGAGGAGCTTCTAAGAGGGGCACAGGTGTGACTTCGGCACTTTGATGGAGAACCCCAGCTGGTGCAGAAGGTCGCTGTAGTATGGAGGTGGGAGATGACTGTCTGGGGCGAGCCCGCCTTCAACAACCAGTCGTCGAGATAGGGGAAGACTGGAACCCCTCATCTGCGCAGATGAGCTGCAACGACCGCCATCACTTTGGTGAACACCTGAGGGCCGCTGATAAGGCCGAAGGGGAGCACAGTAAACTGAAAGTGCTCGTGGTCTACCGTGAACCGCAGGCAGGGTCGGCAGGACGGGGATGTGGAAATAAGCGCCCTGCAAGTTCAACGCCACCATCCAGTCTCCAGGGTCTAGGGCAGCTAAGACCTGAGCCAATGTCAGCATCTTGAACTTCTCCTTCCGGAGGAAACCGTTGACGTTCCGGAGATCCAAGATAGGGCGTAGGCCTCCTTTGCCCTTTTTGGGAACCAGAAAGTAGTGGGAATAACGAATACACCCTACTTCTGGCCCAGGAACGCGCTCGACACCCCCCTTCCATAAGAGTGCCGTAACTTCCTCTTGCAGAAGTTGCAAGTGATCCTTTGTGGCTGGCTGGATGTGTGGGGGCGCCCCTTCCTTGGACACTAAAGGGGCGAAAAGTGAAAGTTTGCTGGCGCTGGCCCAAATCCAAGGACTTGGACTTAGCCCTGGAGTCCTTAAAACGCTCTAGCACACTATCCGCCTTGTCGCCAAAGATGCGACGGCGATTGAAGGGTAGGTCCATGAGCGTGGCCTGGACTTCCCTCGAGAAGTTGGCAGGCCGCAGCCAGGCGTGCCGACGAATCGCCACCGTCGTGGAAAAGCTCTGCCCAGCGAGTCCGTGGTGTCCACATCTCTAATAGTGTACCGTGCTGTATCCCGCCCCTCCGTCAGGGCTTGGGCGAGCCGTGTCCGGGCCTCCTCCAGACACTGTGGCAGCACCTCCGCAACCGGATCCCACAGAGAGTGGGTGTAACGGCCCAAAAGACAGACCCCAGCCCCAAACTCAGAGAGGAGAACAGTTTCTTCCCAGACTGATCATACCTTTTGGATTCCCGATCCGGAGGAGCGGTCGGGAATGCGGTCTGGGACGTAGAGGCCTGAATCACCGGGCTCTCCGGGTGGGGTGAATGGACAGCAAGCAGGGTTCGCCCGGAGCCGGGCGGTGGCATCGGGCCACGTTCCGATCCACAGGGAGGTTTTTAGAGGTCTTGGACCAGGTGCCCATCAGAACGTCAGTGAGGGCTTCGTTAAACGGCAGTAGAGGCTCCGAGAAGCTTGCCTGCGGTTTGAGCACCTCAGTGAGGAGGTTAGTCCTCAGTGAGGAGGTTAGTCCTCACGGCCGCGACAGGGAGCTCAAGAGCCAAGGCCTTGGCCGCCCTGTTCAACACCACGCTGTAATGAATCCAGTGTCAGGCGAAGTGTCTAGACCACTGGCCTCCCCCAGCTCATTTGCCCAGTCCTGACTTAACTGGCACTGCTGTGCCAGAGGGTCCGCAGACCCCTCCCAGTCCTCCTCGTTATCCATGTCCTGGAAACCAGGCAAAAATTATGGAGTCGGGTCATAGGTGAATTGTTCACCCTCCGGCTTCGCAACCTGATCGGGGCTGAAACCGGCAACGGTGTCGTCCGAAGACGGCACCGGGAGCGACACCCTCGGGGTCGGCGCCAGTGGAGGAGTCGTGATCTCGACTGGCGACGACCCGGATCCATGCCTGGATCCTGCGGGGCCCTGCGGCATCGGTACCGGAGTTGACGACGGCGCAGGGGCTGGAGCCGCCGACCCGCTAGGGCTCCCAGTTGGACCCATGGGCCCGAAGGCGCCTCAGCAGGATCCGACAGAGGGAAGTGAGTCCTCATGGCCATGAGGAAAGCACTTATCTCCTCCGGCGTCGCATGCAGCCCAGGGACCGGCTGGTATGGAGCTGGACATGGCGCCTGCGGGTGGGCCGCGCGGGTGGTGTCGCTCGAACCCCCGACCGCGTCGCACGAGTGTCAGGGGGAGTCGGAAGAGCGATGATGCCTCTTTGACTTCTTTTTTTAATGCCTCGACTTACCGGAGAACTTGGAGCCCAACGAGTGGTGATGACTCGACGAGCAGCGATAACTGCGGCTCTGCGAACGGTCCCTCGACTTCCTCCTTGACCGGGACCTCGAGCGGTATGTCAACATCATAGCTAATCGCTCAGCAAGGGTGGTCATGCCACAACTGATGAGTCACTTTACTCTGACAATTTAAGAAGCTGATATTTCCCTCATTCCCAAGTAGTATAAAACATCTTAATGAATGGCCTTCCTATAGAACAGTTCTGCTATTTAATATAAACACCAAACTTTACATGAAGATCACAGCCACTATCCTAGTGAAATTATGGCACTACAATCCTGGCCAGCTAGGTTTCATTGATACAAGACAATAAATTTATAATGTTCGGATACTCACACATCTTTTAGAAGCAATCCAGTGTAAGAAGTATCAGATCTTATTCTGGAACCAGATGTAGAGAAGGCTTCAGATAGCATGGACTGGTACTTTCCGTTGGGGCAATGTTACAATGGAGCAGAGATACATGATGCAGACATTTATTCAGGGTAATTATATGCATCTGAGTGCACAAATTCTGGCTCCTACAGAGAAGTTTGAGTTTGTCAATGATTTGGCAGGTTGCCCATCACAGTTGTTTTCTTACTCAATCCCTCTGCCATCAATATCAATGTCATTACATTTAGTGCTGATAAGCATGAGCTAATTTGTTTTGCAGATTACATCATACTGATTGTATTGTTCTCAGAATCATAGATATAGAAAATGTTGGGAAGCAAATTATTCATTTTTATTGATTTGTAGTGGGCTGCCTGACGGATATTGTCACTTCAAAGCACAGATTAGTTCACGGATGGAAGAGTTTCTCAGAAGTGTTAGTAGGTAGAGGTTTGTTAAGCTCCAGAAGA